>NW_019416336.1:154549-303025 GCF_000390285.2 Anoplophora glabripennis | reverse complement strand
AAAATAAAACTTGTTTATTTGGTATGGCTGGATTCAGTTTTCTATAAGCTTTTCAATGAGCCCCCTCATGCCTTATGTTTCCATTTGAAAAAAAAGTAGGGGTAGCTGGGGGTTAGGGGGTTGAAAAATTAATTATTATATAACCGAAAGATGGGAAAAAAATCAAAATCAGTTAACGTGTTACGGCGTTTTAAAAAAAAATACTCATTCAAGAGATATGAATTTTATTCCGTACTTCTGGCCATCCTTGTATACAGGGAACAGTAAGTATATTTAAAGTAATGAAATGCTGTTCACAGTCGCTTCTGTAACTCATACTTAACATGATTCTAATGGCCCTTCTTTGATGTGCGAACACATCCCTACTAGAGGTAGCATGTTCCCACATGAGAATAGCATAAGATATATTAGAATGTATAAAACTGTTATATGCTGTTTTCAGAGTATTCAACGATACCCTAGCCACAAGGTTTCGTAGTAAATGCATATATTTTGACATCTTTTTACAAATATAGTGTGTCTGTTGTTCCCAAAGCAACTTAGAATCCACATCGGTAAACTCCAAGGAATTTAACGTGATCCAGTTCTGCGCCGTTATCAAATTCTCGTAAGGTGAATATCATTGTCTCAGTCTTTGTCCTATTAAAATAAAGTTTATTACTTGTAAACCAGTTCTCCTCACTTAATTGCATCTGAGGGATTTCTTCCAACAAATCATTCAAATATTTATTTTTAATTGATACACTAATATCAGCAGCAAAAAGTACATTTAACATATTCATATTTAAGGAGCTAGTGTAGTAGTCATTTATATATATATATATCAAAAACAGAGTTGGTCCCAGTATAGAACCTTGAGGTACGCCATGTTTAATGTTTTTCAAACAAGATTTTATATTATTATGGATTACAAATTGCTAACGATTAGTGAGGTATGATCTCATCAATTCAAGACTATCGTGTGTAAACCCATATAATCTTAATTTGTCGATGAGAATACACACAATCTATCTACATCTGCTACATAATCAAATGCCTTTGTTAAGTTCAAAAACTGAGAGCACACATATTCACCCTTTTCAAAACCCTCCTTTATACATATATTCAATTATATTATATTATTATATTATATTATCTTATATTCAATTAATTTGTCTATAACTAAAGTGGTGGAACAGCTATTACGAAAGCCATATTGATGAGGATTAAATAACGAATTACTTTCAAAATAATTTAAAAGTTGACATTTTAAAAGACATTCAAAAATTTAGCCAAAATAATATATCATATTGAAGGGTCATTTATGTCATTTTTTTATGAATAGGTACAATTTTTAACGATTCAGGAAAAGTATTAGAAATGATACTACTATTAATTAAATTGGTGATAGGAATTCATATCACGTTCATAATATTTTTTAATAATTGAGTGTTAAAATTATAAACATCCATACATTTTTTATTTTTCAAATTTAAAATGACAGCAGCCACTTTCCACGGAGTTCACTTCTACAAAACGGAAATTTCTATAATGTAACGTTCCATGTAAATAATCTGTAAAATGTAAATAAGTAGAAGGCAAATTATTTATAATATTTTCAGCAATATCAACGAAATAGTTGTTAAATTCCTCCGATGCAATTTGAATAGGTAAATTTGCCAAACAGGTATTTCTAGTGAGGATCGACAATTTCATGCGTCGGAAAAGTAGATCCTTCACTGATGTACTGTCAAGATGCTGGTCTACCATCTGTGTAGGATTTGATGATTTTACCCGCAGTGTGCCTACGGGCAAGTTATACCTGTCAATTCTGTTTGTACCATGGTAGCGTGCCTATCCGTTACCCACTGATATCGGATATACAAGGATCTAGAATAAATTCCACATTTCCTTCCTTTTTGATCCGTCTGTAATGAGTACAGTGTAGGGTCTTTCGAACGCAAACCGAGAAGAAATACTGTCAGTGTCTACCTGCAGAAGAGGCATCTTCCAGACGACACCATTCCAACTACTCCACATCCTACATCCGGTTTGAAACCGACGTTCTTGAAGTGAAGCATGGCTGTCAAGGCCACTTCTCTCAGGTAGATATCCAGAGGCGGCAGACACAGCATTACCTCCATTGCTATGGTGAGTGTTGTTCGCATATCTCCAGTTATGCTCAGACAGGCAATCCTTTGGACTTGACTGAGATTTTGTTTAGCTGTCGTTAGTCGAAAGCCCCGTAGGCTAACATTGGTTTCACGATGGCAGTATATATCTACATAACCTCTTTTGGCTTCATTCCCCAGGTTTTACCGACGGTTCTGCGGTACTGCTCATAAGATATGTACACTTTTTTTAATCTTCTTTCAAAATGAAGATCCACGTTAGTTTTGCATCGAGTGTTAACCCAAGATTTACATCAGATGCGAAGCTCAGCGTAGTGTTTAGGAGAGTTAATGCCTTTATTGGCCCCAGTTTTCTCTTCCTCGTGAAGAGAATCATTTCCGTCTTCTTCCATACAGTAATATGTTTTGTAAAAAGCGTTCACGCACATTTTGTAACATTTCTGGAGTAAATTGGCGGCATTTGCCGACAATGCGTTGGCGTAGATCTTGAAGGGAAGTAAGTGGAGTAAAATAGATTTTGGACTTTATGTGACTCCACAAGAAAAAGTCTAAAGGAGACAAATCCGGCGATCGTGCAGGCCATTCTATGACGCCCCTTCTGTTGTTGTTACGCATAAGAACATCATCAAGGACGCCAATCCCCGAGAGAGACACCCTGTAAGTCTTCATCAGATGAAAGTTTTAGGAAAATAAAAACTATATTATGGTACTTTAATACTTTGAAATTGTAATTTCTTCCACCTATTTTTTAAATGTTCCAAGACGTCTGTTTCCCAACTAAATAAATACCTTGTTTGTCATCATTGATGTAGTTTTAAAAGTTACAATTATCTCACATATTTTATGCATGCTGTCTGAAAGGTGACAGCGGTTGCGTTTCGAACCCTTTAAATGAGACATTTCGAAATGGCGTGTAAACGGAACAGTATTAGTGTACAAGTTGTTGTACAATTTCCCGAAAACGCTAAATCTGGATATTCGTGTAGACACAAGTTTTCGCTCGATGAACTAAACCGAACCATGTAGCCGTGTAATCGGAACAGAGGTCCGTGCTGCTGTGGCTCCGTCGATAAGGCAGGCAACTCCCTGGGGATGCTGAACATCGGCTCGCAGATATGTACCACTTCCTCAAGCAAAACCACCCTCGTTCCTTAGAGAACTGGCCAACTCTCCGCTGAACTATTAACACATGCGGCAGTATTACAGATAAGCCAGGACTTAGAACCGAATGATTAATGGAAGTAAACATGGAGGTAATATTTTAATGTAATGAACGATATATGTATGTGCGTCGACAACGAGAGCAGCAGTTTACGTTGACTTGAATTATGGTTCCTGCATTGCCACTTACGACAAAGGAAAAATTGAAATCTTACGTGTTTTCCATGATTATACATGAAAATATGTTGTGTAGTTTGCATTCACTTTGCTATGCTACGGCACAGAGTAACCAGTATTTCTTCCTTTCTTGAAATAACACAGACAAAAGTTTTATATCATGGAGAAGTAGAAGTCAGTGAATTATATTATTTTAGCACTTCATATTGTTTTATTCCAAGAAATATTAAATAATTAACTCATTTTGCGTCCTTAAGTGCAAGCCTTCCAAATGATAAAAGAAATAAATTGGACTAGAACTTTTGTGAGTAAATATTTAGTAAAGAAAACCTTTTGCTAAGTCAGTATTTAGTCAAAAAAGAATGTACACACTTGTTCCATATTTTTCTTTTTCATAATTTAATAATAAGTGTCACATCTTGGGACATATCTTCACAACAAAATTATGGAAATGTGTGTAACAGTTGTACTATTTAATTGGTAATAAGCAAATGAAATAGGACGAACTAAATTTTTGTGAAATTCAATAACTGCACTGTAAAATCTCCTATCTGTTTCAAGACCCTCTTTTTCGTATTTCCAAGTTAATACATGATTCATCCACTACTTGAGGTTTCGCAGTGTTTCTTGAGATAAATTCATATATAAAGTTAGGTTAGTTTAGGTTGTTTTTCATATATTTTCATTGGCCATTCCATTTAAAAATTTTTAGTAATTTTTAAATTTGCATACCTCGATCACTCTGTATAACTAAAGAATAATTTCAATACTTCTGTGGTTTCTCAGAAACTTCAAGACTATCAATGATTGTTTATGTCGCAGATTCGTTAAAACTGCATGATACTGAGTGTTTACAAATGGCTGCATCGGAGCCTGTTTTTGCATTTATGAGCCTCTATTAGGAAAACGGCCCATCGAAACACCCACAAACCCTATATTATTTTGCTGCGTTTTGATAGGGCTACTCAAATATGCAAAGATATACATTATACAGGGTGTTGTGTTTAAAAAATGTAAGTTTGTGCCAACACTCTGTATATTATTAGTACAAAAAAATTAAAATACTTTTAAACTGTGCTCCCTATAGATGTACGCCTCTGGACTAAATTTCAATTTGATATCTCTTCAGGCTTAGGAGCTATTCTCCGTCCACACACTAATGGCGAACCCGGTATATGACTTGATGCTTCTCTAATAAATTTCAAAATATCCTCTCTTGTCAATATCTTAGATTTTTTGGATTATATCCTTTCGATATTTGCTTCATAAATAAGCCTCTAATCGATGAGATTTTTCTATATTTACTTTTCTGAGCACTAATAACGTGGTCTTCATCATTGAATACTTTGTCCACGATGTGTTAGGGCTGAATAATTCCGGCTAAAAGATATATAAAAAATATTAATTATCAAAAATGATAAATATTTCATTAAAGTGATAAAAGGTAATACACATTAATATAGTTTCACTAGCAGCTGTTATTGAATTTCTGCTTGTCCAAGTCTCAAAACATTTTATATTCTTTATCATAAAGTAATTTAGAATTCTTATGCAGTAATTCTTCATTGACTTTATTGACTCTAGCAGCAATTATTACTGAAATATTAACCATTCTGCATTTTCAAATGACTCCTCAGAATCATACATCAAACTATCAAAATCAACAAATTTGCAGATATCACAGATACATCTTGGATGCAACGTTTATATGTACAGGGTGTTTTTAAATGAAGTAGCAAAAATAGTACCAGTGTTGTAATAAATTGTTATTTATCATATTAATAAAATGACACTTTATGTCAAACAATAATTTGTACCAATTGATTAATTTATTATCAGAATAATTATGGCAAAAAATATTTATACCAATGACGAATATGTTGACATGCTCCAAGTGTTTTTCGAATCCTGAAAAAATAGTAACGCTGCAGTAAGATTATACCACCAAATATATCCAAACCGACCGATTCCTCATAGACAAACATTGGTCTCGGTGAAAAGAAGGCTTCGCGAAACTGGTGAAATTCAGCCCAATCGTGAGGGTGCCGGAAGAAGGCGTAATCTCCGAACTGTTGAAACTGAGGAAGCTATACTGGAACATCTCGAGCAAGACTGTGGTACAAGCACAAGACAGGTGTCCAGGCAACTGCAAGTTTCGCACATTCTTGTGTGGAATGTAGCTCATGAAAATCTTTTATATCCTTTTCACCATACCTGATGAATGAACCTGATTTACCTAACCGCGTGGATTTTTGTCAATGGGACATCGATATTTCCAGGCATGACTTAAATTTCCTAATGAATATACTTTTCACCGATGAAGCAAATTTTCCTAGAGTAGGTGCAATAAATCTTCATAATGTTTATTCATGGTCGGAAGAAAATACTGTTTGTTGGCTGTTTGTGGGCCTGCACGTTTACCTGACCTAACGCCTATGGATTTCTTTTTGTTGGGACACATAAAAAGTATTGTTTATGCTACTCCTGTTGCATCCTTAGAAGAACTACGCTTAAGAATATTTCAGGCAACAGATGACCTTCGCAATAACCAAGAACTGTTTGTGCGAGTGCGTTATAACTTCAACACACGTATTAGGTTATGCTTGCAGCAAAATGGAAATTATTTTGAGAATATTCTTTAAATTTAATTTTGAATTTCTTGTTATTCGTTTGTATTAAATTTTATTTCAGATGAATAACTTACCTGTCATGTCAATGTCCCACAGTCATAAGTTATCAAACATTTTTTATTAATTAATAGTAAATTATTCTTAATGTTATTATTAAATTACCAGCTTATTGACAGAAAGTGTCAATTTATTAATATGATAAATAACAATTTATTTGTTATGACATCCGTCTACTTTATTTTTACAAATTTTCGCAATTACCCCTTTAGTGAACGATGATGCATCTAATTTTTGTACTAGTAAACTATGGGTTTTATCGAAAAATTACGAGAGGTAAAAAAGTTGCGCAATAAATAAATAAATATTTTTAAATAAATAATTTGCTTCATATAAAAAATTCCTAATAAAATCAATGGGGTTGACTGTATTGCTCCTTTATAAAATACGCCAATGATCGAACAAATATTGAAAAGTCGTCTCTTTATTACTCATACCAAGTTTCGTGTCTCTAGCATTATCTATGTCTCCCTTGGTACATAGATAACTATTTTCAGCATATAGATGCATTTTAATTTTTTTTCACGTATTCGTATTCTACCTATTTTTCCCTAGCTTTCTTTAAAATTAATGACATTATGACTGAATCATTCTATATACATTGACATCAGGTAATTTATTAAAAGATCTCACCACTTATGTACAGGGTGGTTGATTTTCGATAGTTTTATAGGGTACAGCCAAAACGGTGATAGATACAAAAATTCTGATATCGATGTCCCGTCCTCTTTTTTTGAGTTTTCTTCGCTGGTCCCAAAAGATCTTGGCTAACTTGATTAGTTTTAGATATACAGTTTTTTTTTTGAAAAATGGCCCATTTACATTAACCTCTCTATCTCCGTTGTCATTCAATTTAGAAGAAAAAAGTGTGCAGATTATTTGTTCTATTTTTTATTAGGAAGCCAGTGGCGTACTCAGATTTTTACTCTTTTTACTATTTTTTACTCTGTATTTGGCCATCCCGTTGAGTAGCATTTTTTTTACCTTTTCAGCCATATATAATAATAGATACTTTTTATTTGCCTAGATGAAGAAAAATATAAAAAATGTATAGATATTTTTTCAGTGGCCTATGAGATTTGTTTAGTATTGGTCTCTTCGTTTTCTATTATTATTTTTATATTAAGCACCTAACTTAGACTAAAAAATTAAAAGAAAAAATAAATTAGATTATCCATACATCTTTACTTAATAGGTTTAATTATAGGTACACTTATAACTATTATCTAAACATAAACTAAACAAAAATAACAACTATAAAATGAGAGAAACAACAATAAAACAAAAATGACATAACAAAGTCACAGCAAGTGCTCGAATTGTCGGCCATTTTCGTTGATACATAACTGACAACGTTTGGCAATGGAACGGGTCGCATTGTAAATGTGAATATTTGACACCCGCTGAATATAGTTTTCAAAATGTTCCCTTAGCTCCTCGACATTATTAGCTCTATACTTATAAATTTTGTCTTTAACATCCCCCCAAAAATAAAAGTCTATAGGGGTTAGGTCTGGTGACCTAGGCGGCCACCTGTTTGGTCCGTACGTACCGATCCAATTGTCCCCGAAATTATGATTTAATAATTCTCTAACTATGTGGGAATTATGTGGAGGCGCACCATCATGCTGAAAGAACATATTATATCGTTGAGCTAGTGACATATCGTCCAGCAGTTCAATAATATTTTCTTGTAAAATTCTCACATATCTCTGAGCGTTAAGGTTTTCATCGTACATTTCGTAAGCTAACACTCTATTGTGGAAGAGAGCTACCCATACATGAAAACCAAACCGCCCTTGTTGAATTCTGGCCACAGTTTGGTGAGGATTCACATCTGACCAATAACGCGCATTATGCCGGTTGAATATACCTTCGCTGCTTATAAAAGCCTCGTCGGTCCAAATAACATTTTGAAAAAAATTGGGGTATACATGAGTTTGCTGCAAAAACCATTGGCAGAAAATGACGCGTCTCTCTTCATCTCCTGGATGCAAATGGTGGACTTTTCTTATAGTATATGGTCGAAACTTGTGTTTTTTTAAAATTCTCAATGCTTTGAATTTACCAATTCCTATCGTTCTTTGAATTTCTCTGCTGGATACATTGGGATTTGCGACAACAAAAGCTAAAGTATTGATTTCATCATTTTCTCTATTCTGTATATTATAAGATTTAGCTCTCGGTTTTTGAAAAGAACCAAACTCACACAAGTTATCATAGAGTCGGCTAAAAATTCTCTTTTCTGGCTGATGACGCTCTGGGTATCTCTCCAAATATAAGTTTAAAGCTGTGTCACTATTTTTTTCACTTTCAATGTAACACTCTAACATTTGAACTTTGTGAAGATTTTCGTACACCATTTGTATACTTTTTAAAATTAAAACCAAGTAATAGACGTTTAACAAGCTTTCAATCAGTCAAAAATAAACTAACTGTCAATATTAAACAACAAAAGACGAATAAATAAATAACATGGCCAACTGAAAAAATATCTATATCTACATTTTTGCATTTTTCTTCATTTAGGAAAATAAAAAGTATCTATTGTTATATATGGCTGAAAAGGTAAAAAAAATGCTACTCAACGGGATGGCCAAATACAGGGTGTTCTATTTAAAAAAACCTATGTTTATGCAATATCGGAGAAACTGTGCGATTTGTAAAAAATCTGAGTACGCCAATGGCTTCCTAATAAAAAATAGAACAAATAATGTGCAAAATTTTTTCTTCTAAATTGAATGACAACGGAGATAGAGAGGTTAATGTAAATGGGCCATTTTTCAAAAAAACCCTGTATATTTAAAACTAATCAAGTTAGCCAAGACCTTTTGGGACCAGCGAAGTAAACTCAAAAAAAGAGGACGGGACATCGATATCAGACTTTTTGTATCTATCACCGTTTTGGCTGTACCCTATAAAACTATCGAAAATCAACCACCCTGTACATTGGTCGGTACCACGAACTGTTGACTCTTTTTGTTAAATATTTTGCTTCAAATAACCAAAAAACTGTTAAATTATTATGGTTATAAGATAGAATATTCCGTTTAATCAATTGTCGTCCGGTATTTTCGGCGAACAGTACCAACCGGTGTAGGATCACCAGAAGTAGCGTTTTGCGTGCGGGCGATATCAGCGAGCAGCCTCCCAAGGGAGGCCGCAGGATATCCGTGGCCTGCCCGCCGCCGTTTCCCCGAGGTGTTGATGATGAACAGAGCTCATCACTCACCCTGAATTGGTATTAATGCAGCGGCCGGGCCGTGGACAGGCCCGGTCAGCGTGGTCAGCCAGCACAAGAATTGATATTAATGGTCCTAGTAGACGTTGACTGGACCTAAGGAGACTACAATGAATGCCCAGCCCTGACTTGTTCGGTGTACGCGTTATCGCTATTTTATTCATATGATGGCTCCTTTTATGCCGGATTTAGTTATAAATGGTTAGTAAATTGATTTCGTGATGCTCGTTCTGACATTTATTGACTGTGATTAATATTTTCTCAGTTTGGATGTGCCGGATTGTGGCCGGGGCTGTGTTCAGGTGATTATGTTTTATTATTAAAAGTTATGATGCCCCGTTGATGGGCGATTTTTTTGTTGGGTCTTTGTTCGGGCGTCAACATCCAAATAATCTTATTAACTTAATTATCGTATTCGTGTTTATGGATTTATATAAAATATTCCATCTGTCGTCGAAATGATATTAAGGATTTAAATATCTAACAAGTATGTTAACGTGATAATATTGTCGATATAAACATCTTAATTTTGTCAATGGTAAAGCTGCGGACAATAAAAAGGTTCAACTTAACTGATTACAGTCGTTTTTAAAACGAGATTGTGTTCATTCCATTCATTAAAGTATTTTATAGGCTTGTTAACATTTTCAAAATCGTGAAAAATACTGATACTGATAAAATCGAGTTAAGAGATGATTCAGGGTTCATTCGATTTGGGATGACGTCTAGAAAAATGATCGTACTCGCACATATGCAATAATTGTAGTTATAACCAAATAAAAATCTAAAAAAATGGGTTCGGTTTTTTGCAAATAGGTCGAAAAATATAAACGTTAGCGTATAAAAATGTCCCAACTCCAGAACAACTGTCGTCAATATTTATTATTTTAATTTAGTGGTTAAAAAAAGGGGCTTTTAGCGTTCAAAACAATGTATAAAATTATTTATGATATTAAATGTTAATATAAAAATCTCAAAAAATTTTCGTATTATTTAGACATTATTTGGAATAAAAAAATTCCGTCAAGGAAAAATTTTTTCATCTATTTTTCAACAAATAGGAGCATTGTTAATTAATTAAAAATTTTGGAATTCACGTTAGCAAAAAGGTGCTAAAATTTTTCGCTTCGTAGACTTTTTGACAACAACTTAACGAGATAACCTTATTGTGATATCTTAAATAGTTCTAACTCATTAGTTATTAATTTTCTTAGTTAACAAAACATTAAAAATTAAAAAAGTGGGCAAATATTTTTTTAAGGGAAATTAATGTTAGCACTATTTTTATGTCAGAAAGTGACATTAAAAAACTTTTCAGTACCTTTTTCAGTACTTTTTTTTAAGTAATTTTTATAAACAAATGAAATGCAATAATTACATATTTTAAAATACTTTTTTGCATTTGATTCTTTAGAGTTGGTATACAGGGTGGTCCAGCTTTTAATACACAAACTTCGGGAAAGTACTAGACATTAAAATTAACATCACTTTGCTCTATGAACATAGGCGCAGAAAGCCGCCGTTTATGAGATACAGAGCGTTGAAATTAACAAAAATAAAATAACTTTTTTAAATAGCTGGAAAACTGCTTCATCAAGACAAGAATACCCCCTTAATAAAAAAAAAACAAAAACTAACCATATTTAAAAACTAAAATATTTCACAAAATGTGTTCAAATATTAGTCTCCTATAGATATCACAGCAAATATTTACATCGTCTATCACGGAAGTATGAACTTTCCGCGGTACAATTTTGTCTGTTAATGCTACAGAAGTATGAAAATATAAACTGTGATTGACGATAGGTACGTTGTAAATAGTTGTTTGGAATAGCTTCAGAAAAATAAGTCTTCAGAAGATTCAGATCTGGTGATCTAGGAGACTCATTAGTATGCTGAATGAAAGATTACCTGAGAGATCGATTGGAAGAGGTGGACTCCTACCATGGCCTCCTAGATCACCAGATCTGGGTCCAAAAATTTGAGATAGTGTACACCGTTGTAATTCAAGAAGATGTAATGAAAAATGGAAGGGTAAGTTTGTTTGTTATTTACTTATTTATTATCTATAGTATTTTTGTCATTAATGGTTTGTTATATTGATATCAAACAAGTGCATCTTTATTACTTGAAAAAAGTAGGGAAGTTTTACAAACGGTGATAAAAATTAAAAAAGCAGGCACATCAATTTTTTGAGAGCCAAAACTACTTATCGGTAGGCTATTCCTACTATATCAATAGAAATAGCTTCAAAAATAATAGATTTAACCAAAAATTGTTCAAATTTAATGAAAAACAAAATATGGAACGAAAAATCTATTTTTATTTATCGTCTTCAAGAACTAATAAACCTACAAGGTATCCATATTATTCATATAAACATATTTTTGTAACTTTTATTGAAATTCGAGAGATTGCCCGTCAATTTCTGTACTTTCATGTTTATATACAGGGTCGGAAAGTCCCCATGGTACATCGGCCGTTTCGTGAGATCCACTTCTTATTTGTGGAAGGGCGAAATGGGCGGTAACTATTAGACGCCTTCATTATAGCCATCTTTCTCTATTGCACGGATTTCTATGACTTTCTTTATCGCTCTCACGTAACGGCCGATGAACCATGGGGACTTTCCGACCCTGTATATGTAACTTTCATCGTTAGTAAAATAATGGTTTCTTTCAAATTTATTATTTCATTTTTCCAAACCGCATTGAATTCCATAACAGAAACTTTTTTAATTTCGAATTTATCGTATTTCTGCCTTTTTTATAAGCCTACAAGCTCTTCAATGTAACATTGCTACTTAGTAATTTATAAACTTAACATAGCAAATATTGTGAACCTAAATAAGCTGTAAGGTATACGAGAATGTAGCAATCGGTACATTGCTCAGACATAATACGTTTCTTATTTAATGATTTTGTTACGGCTGTTATTAAATTAGTTCGATCTTATGGTATGTATGTAACTAATTCACATTTTAAAAAAGAAATTGCATATTTTGGTGTGTGTTCCAGTGTTTTCATTTATTTAAAAGCTTTCGTAAGCAACAATTAATATTTTGTCATACTTTTCGAATAATTGATATAAATTGTTTGTTTCAGATTCCTCTAAAGAAAATTCCAAGTATTTGCAGACTTTTTGGAAGATGGTATGGAACATTTCACAATATTTTTTATCTTATTTACCAACTCTTAATTGTTTCACATTTCTTTAAAAACAAATGCACATATTATACAATAAGTGTTTAATTTTTTCAAAATGTTTATTTGAATAGTTCTAATTTTGTTATAAAGTTATAAAAATTAGTATATATATTTTTATCTTATCTTATTTACACCACTGATTGGTCGCTGCTTATTTTATTCCATTATATATTAGAAATAAAAGCTAAGCGATTCAGGATAATTTAACACAAAACAAGAAAGTAAACACTATTAAAAACAGTTTAGTATGGACGTTAGGCGGTATAGAGTAAACGATTCTAAAAGCTACCTGTATATTCCTATGAACATTAGAGATACATTCCTGGATTAAATGGTCTATGGTCTAGACTTCTAATTATCTCGCATTGGAATCGATTTCCTCACAGAATATAAATGCGAGATCTTTGATCCTGATAGTATGATCTACTAGATTATTTAAAAAGCTTAGTTTTGTATATTTACCAGATAAAATCTCGGTAACATAAAACTCGAACCCATTTCTGTCTACCGTTTGAAAGATAATGTACTTGCAAAAAGTCCGCATTTCTTTTAACTGTTCGACTTTTAACAAACTGGAGAGTTTATAAAAATATGTACTTAAGTATTAACATACAAGTGTTTATTTTATAATAGATTAAGGCTTAAAATAAAAAATATATATAATTTTACTCCTTTTCGGTACATCCTTATAATTTTCTTGATTATTAAGTATTTTATTACGTCACAGAAATGAAATAAATAAATATTGTTGCCATCAGAATAAGTGAGGAGTTTAACAGATTCGTTTTGGGATATACAATTTTAAAGCTCCATGATGGGACGTAAAAAAATAAGAAAAAATTACGTAGAGTTTGAATCTGTTTTTGTTAATAATTTATGTAAAAATCCGTTGAAATTGTGTATTGTTATTTAATTAACTTAAACTTAAAAGAAGATTTCTGGACATGCCTGAACGGGTCTCATCGGGTTTCCACGTGAAATCTGCACTGGCGTGTTTTTTAACAATGGTGTTTTCGGTGTGTTGCTTGTTGATAGAAATAACTTTTGACCAATTATCAGAGCTCTATCTTTGCTCATTTTTAAAAAAATGGGGTTGCAACCCTTAACTTCAAAATCATTTTTCTATAAAACTATGATAGATATTTGAATAAATCCAACGGCATATGAAAGCTACTGATAAGAATTATATTGCATATTTTTTTCATAGTTTTTCAACTATATACACAGTGAGAAAAAAAATTGAAAAAATGAAGGGTGGTTTTTTGTGGCTATTTCTCGAGGTACACTAACCAAAAAAATCACGTATAATCAGTGAGTCTTAAGCTACAATGCATATCAGTTACATAGATCTGCGATGGGTGGATCATATTCAAAATAATCATTTTATGTTGCTAGGTACAGTATTGTGAAATGATACTTGTTAGAAGTTTAGAATATACCACGATAGTGATATGTGAGATCTTTGTGTGACTGGATCAGCTGCTAGCTTGCGCAGGCGCAATTGATTTTGTTCCATTTGTTCCAAGGTGACATTGGGATACAAATATTCGTACCATTATGAGTCTACAGGCATACTATAAAGATTTAATTTTCAGACTAATTATGACAAAATCGGATACCGATACCTTTTTATATAACATCTGTAAGTATAATACGTCAGTTAAAACTTACACAAATATTGCAACTTCACAAAGATCTCACACATCACTGTCGTGGTATATTCTAAAGTTCTAACAAGTATCAGTTCACAATACTGTACCTAGCAACATAAAATGATTATTTTGAATATGATCCACCCATCGCAGATCTATGTAACTGCTATGCATTGTAGCTTAAGACTCACTGATTATACGTGATTTTTTTGGTTAGTGTATCTCCAGAAATAGCCATAAAAAAACACCCTTCATGTTTTCAATTTTTTTTTCTCACTGTTTATATAGTTGAAAAACTATGAAAAAAATATGCAATATAGTTCTTATCAGTAACTTTCATATGCCGTTGGATTTATTCAAATATCTATTATAGTTTTATAGAAAAATGATTTTGAAGTTAAGGGTTGCAAGCCCATTTTTTAAAAAATGAGCAAAGATAGAGCTCTGATAATTGGTCGAAAGTTATTTCTATCAACAAGCAACACACTGATGACACCATTGTTAAAAAACACGCCAGTGCAGATTTCACGTGGAAACCCGGTGATTTATTGGCTCTAGTAAAAAGAAACATTGTTTGACTTTATCTCCTTTACCAGTACCTACTTTTATTTCAGATAATTCGAAGAATGTTTTAATCATTTTTTAAAGGAATTTTTATACATAATTTCTTATGACTTGGTGAATATTAAAATTATTCTCTAAGCGGTCTGTATGTAGGCATATGATTTTCACTCCCATCATTTCCGTAAGGTATAGGTCGGTTCCAGCATTCTGTGGATATCAAAATGTAGGAAGTGGTAAGAAATTTTAAATTTCCAGGGAGTGTGGATGTATGTTTTACATAAAATAAACACTTCCAGGATGTGAGAGACGCATGTTGTTGGTTTGAACGCAGTGTCATGGTGTTTTCCTACCTGATCTTACAGTCAAAACAAATCGATTTATCGCTGCTTAGCGTTAACAGATTTTATAGTTCCCTCTGGAGACTCCGGAGAGAGAATATCGAACTTCCCTGTTCACACATGCCTTTTTCGTATATTTATATTTCCTTAAGCCATAAATAATCTCTTGGTAAATATTAAAATATTGCTATATACAAACTTTTCCCAATTTATAGCTGCTTGACTTAAAAGAAGACGTGAGGTAACTATAATAAATCTGACATTTCTTAAGCAGTTTTATTATTTAATAGAATTTTTTATTATTTTCTCAATATTCTAAAGTTGTAGTATTTAATTAGAATTAACTTTCCGAAGAGAAATTTGACCTTTAAGCTATGCACCATATGCACTTTTCAAACTCTAACATCCCAATTATTATTTTAACTGATGCAGAATGCCAATTCTGCTTTTCTCTCCATCACAGTATGAAACGGTGACAACAGAACTTTTAAAAGCAGCTGCTGGAATCGTGAGACTCCTGTCCGAGATTAATGATTATTACTATCCTGTAATTTAACAAAATTAATCCTATATAAATTAATATTAAACTGCCCATTTCAAAAATTAACGACTAATCCAATTAAACTAAAAAACTGTTGCCCCAAAGGAATTGATATACGATACGACAGGGCCTTATAGACATTTGTTTACCAAAATAATTTTTAATTAACAAATATAGGTGTGTGCAACGTTAATACGTAGGTACCTACCTAATAATTTGATTGGAAGAAACAATCAGCTGGTGTTAATTCCAACAGACTTATTCACTAATGGTGATAAAATGCGCCTAATACTGTTATCTACTCTGGGATCATCGGGTTAGAATTTAATCACTATAATTCCCCATATTTGATGGTAACCCATAACGAATTTTTTATCCAACATATCGTCCAACCACATATTAGCTGATGCAATATATTTCGATTATAATTTTAGTGGGTAACTTTATTTTATCGTGGTTGATATGTCATCTGTGACATTCAGCTTCCCTGTTATTTCATAGCAGTATAAATTGTAACCAATTTGAAATGTTCATGTAGAAGCTCATATGAAAATATTGCCTGACCGAACTTAAAGTCGTATAAAATTTTTAATTATTATTATAGCAACACCAAATTTGTATAAAATTGTTAATATGGATATTCTGGATATAAAACTAGTAATGATCAATGATATTACATAGTTTAAAAATAATAATTTTATTCTCAAGTACAGAATAAATTTTCATAAATTGCATGACGTCGACACTTGTTAGTACTCAGTACTCAGTACTTAGAGGAAAACGAATCTAAACATAGAGTGACATATCGAATGAAAGTTTAAAGTCTATAGATTAATCTGTTATACATATAGTTGGAAGACGAGTAAACTTAAAGAAGATATTTCAATCCAACATAAACCATAACATGAACATTTTCGTCAACTGTCAAATTTTATAATAAATTTCAAAATAAAGAATATTTTATTAATTAATTTATAGAATTGTTTATAAAAATAAAAGGACATTTGTTAAAAATGTGTTAGTTATAAGTAGTGTTGTGAAAAAGTAATTGAAAAGGACATCCAAAGACTGAAAAATTCTGTGTATGGACCTTAAGCAAAGCTAGGGACAGAATATTCAGGAAGGATGAGGAAAATAAAAAATATTGATTAGTTACAGCTTGGATTTTGCAAGATGTACAGTGTGGAGAGGCAGCTCCCGAAAAATTAAAAATAAAGCAAGAAAAAACGGTCCAAGAAAGAAAATTAAACAATCACCAGTTAAATCCACAGTTTGCCAGAGTGCAGAGAAAGTTATTTTGTCATCCCATCAAAATTTTCCGTTACCAGCAGTAAAAAGCAGTTCCAAAGCAGTTTCCAGTGGCCCCATAAATAGTCTGCAAGGCATCTACGTAGTTTCCAGCAGAGAAAACTTCAAATCTTACAACGTACCAGGTACCTAAAACACAGTGTACTATAATATTGCTAGTTATCACCAATAAATCATGCTTTCTTTCTCATCAAATCTTTGCAATCTTTGCAAAGTATAAATAACAAACCACAGGACTTACCTGTACAGAAATAAGTATAATCCAATCACTTGTAACTTAAATATTTCACTATTTTCACGAGCTCTGACAAAATTTGTCAAATGAACAGTCATTTTACTTTAGTCTGAATTATTTTCGTATCTGTTTAGATATAAGAGATGCCCTAGTATAACAGGCAACAAATAATATAAGGAGACATACTCAGTATTACATAGAGCAAATAAAGTTAGTTAATAGTTAATTTTTTTATAATTATTCCTTATATTGTTTGTAATCTGAGCCAAAAAAAAATTTTGTTATTAAAATATTCTTTGTTGTGGAAAAATTATTACATATAAAAAGGTATTCCTAATTTGAGTTTATAAAGTTTTCAAGTATAAAGTTATATAACAAATTTTTGAATAAACACTATATTGAATTTTAAACTCTCTGTTCATTCGAAAGTGTATTGCATTGTACTAGTTTGTATGTAAATATAGAACCGACTCCTGAGGTTTTCTGATATTGAAAGGTTTTGTGAATTGATATTCACACACATTGAAAATATATTTCAAAATATTCTAGTTTGTTAATCAGTAAATATTTTTTATTTTATTTTTAATTTCAAAGTACCAAATTAGCAAAAGGTGGGATAGGTATAATTGATGTTCATTTGAGAAGGAACGTATTGGCTAAAAATTGTACACCTACATCTTTTTTTTTTAATAAATCCTTAAATTATAGGAAATCCTGCTACGTACCTCTGAATCTCAGTGCATCCTTATAATTTCTTAGTAAATTCTCCTACATATCGGTAATTTTTCGATTAATTCTCCGTAAATCATTAACACCACTTAGGTACATATTTTTACACTCTGAAATATATTTGACAAATTCTGAAAAGCATTTGATATTTTCTGAAATAGAATTGACTAATTTGAAATCCAATTGATTCTTAAATACACCTAGAAAAGTGTATTGTGGCAGAAATATTCTGTTAAATGAAAGAAGTGACAGATTATGAATCATAACAAAGAATTTTTCAATTTAATTTGCTATAGTGATAATAACAAATATTGAAATAATTTTCATTATTTTATTAACACAGCCTTACAGTACATAGTGGGTATGCTATATGCATGTATGTAGAGTTGATAACTGCGGTACTAAAATTTAAAAGTATGGAAATACATATGTTTTTAAGGTACAAATAATATATGTTCTGAAATACGCCTAGAGAAGGTGTACACTACACACACACAAGTGGTTAGTACATTGATGTCTGTTGTCGATTTAGCGCAAGAAACAGTCACACAGAAATATATGTGTCTTTATTGATTCTGAGATTTTTATATAGTGTAGCCCAGAATACACATGTCTCTATTAATTTTTATATAAATTAATTTGTTATAATTAGCTGCTAGGGTCAATGAGCTGCGTATTTTCAATTATATGATTTAACAAATATATTAACACATATACAAGTATATTACAATCATGCAGACTAAAGTGCTTCGTTTGAAACGTACATTTCTTTTTTTTTAGCTCCATTGACGAAATATTGTTCTAAACATCGGAAAAAAAATCTGACCAAATTTCAGCTCTTTATTTTAATTTTCAGTATTTGCTATTTGATTTTAAAATTTTTCTATTCATTTAACACTATTTGTTTTTAAAATTTTTCTTTTCATTTAACACTATTTATATTTAAAATTTTTCTATTCATTTGACACGTAATCCTAAGGTGGTTTTTATTAATTATCTATAATCCCAGCTGCATTTCACGTTAATTTATTGTCCATAAGCGATAATTATAGGGGAATCTTTGCTCTTTGAAAGTGCCCATAGTAGGGTCTATGTGACTTGAAGGGTTTCACTGCTAAAAAATGTTAGTTATGTTAATTTTTATCGATTTTTGCATTTTTCTTATACATGACTGAAACTTACAGAAAAAATGTGACATTTTTATAGGAAATTCAATTTTCTATAACAAAAGTGCCTCAGTATCTAAGCTGTAGAGTTATTAGTTCACGACATAAATTGAGTCAAATGTGTGAAAACTTAAAATGTCCTTATTTGTATTATTATCTTTATGGAACATTTTAAATTTTCACCCATTTGATTCTATTTATCTCGTAAACTAAGGACCTTTTTATAGCAAATTTAATTTCCTATAAAAATGTCACTTACGTTTTTGCTGTAGTGCTGTAGTATTGTCATTTATTATTAAATCTGATTATTTACTTTCCTGTTTAAATTTTAAAGTGTCAAGATCTAATAGCCGAATTAATAGCTTATTTGCCATACCTCATGCTCGTACTAATATATTATTAGTTAAATCGCCTTTAATGAGATGTTGAATAACTGTCGTGAAATTGAGAATTACGTTGATATCTTGTACACTGCGATGTTAAACTGCGTTTTCAATGATCTACTGTTATGTGCTCAACTCTTTCTACATCTTAAACTTATTGTATTTTATAAACTTATTTTATATTTGTTATTTTTCTTACATGTTTTCAATTTTTTGTTTTGTTGTTTGCACTATTTGTTCTACATTTTTTCTCATTGTTTGCTTCACTTTTAAGCTGTTGTACTGTTGACCTTACGTTTCACTTTTTTCCTCTACTTGTTTTTCTTCTTAGTTGTGACTTAATTTTAAATTGTAACTTATCATGTAATTGGGCTCTGCCCGTTGGGTATTTCAATTCAATAAATAAATAAATAAATTTATGATAATCGATAAAGTTTTAAAAAAATCTTTTAAGATTTTTTAACAGTGAAATCGTTCGTCATGTAGATCCTATTAAAGGCACTTTCAAAGAACAAAGAGTCCCCTATTCCCATATATTTATCGCCTATGGACAGTAAAATAACGTGAAATGCAGCTGAGATATAGATAATAAAAAAACCGTGGGTTTACGTGTTAAATGAATAGAAAAATTTTAAACTCAATACGCGCGTACTAAAAATTAAAATTAAGAGCTGAAATTTGGTGAGAATTTTTTTTCCAATGTTTAGAACAATATATCGTCAATGGAGCGAAGAAAAATTAATGCACGTTTCAAGCGAAGCACCCTAATGCAGACTTATACGTCTTAAATATGGACATTTTTTGGATCAGTCAGTTGAACTCTATGTAACAGATGCATATTCAAGTCGCGATTTTAACAAAAGCATTGAATAAAATCGTATAAGTGTTAGTCGAGTCAAAACTTTGTGCATTTCTTCTTATGAATTTTGAGAACAGTACCTGATATTGCATAGTCATACCTTATTAAAGCCTTTTTTCCTGGTGAAGATCATGAAAATATACCTATTTATGTATAGAGGAAGATTGTTTTTATAACACATAGTATTCATTTCTGAAGGACACTTATTTAAACGATGATAATCATCAGCGGAGTTGATTTGAAAGTATATCATCAGTAATATACATATTGTGTAGTAACGGCTCGAGTATTAAACCCTGTGGTACGTCTGATAGACCATCTATGTTCGTTCATTTACATCCTCGGTGTTAAACACAATTACTTATCTCTCTGATATAACTCCAACACGATCTTCAGAATATTGTATGCTCTAATAATGTCATCAAATTCAATATTATTTTTACCAGTTTATCTTTTGTAAACAAAATAATCAGTTGCCACAATTTATTCTCGAATAACGTATGTAAAAGTATGTACTCGACGCGTCGCATAATGGCAAAAACTGGAGTTTTAAGGGGTAAACCGGCTCCGGCTCGGCCATAATGTACGCAAGAAACAAACCGGGAACACAATAATAGCGTTTTAGCCATTAAGGTGCAAGTTTTGCGAACCTACAACATCCCTTACAACCCCCAGGATAAGGGTAGAGCTGCCGCTGATGCCGGGGACCACAAAAAGCAGACATCCATGGACATGCTAATTACATGCTCTCTACATACAGACTACAACATCGGCATTAATTCAACTAGCTAACTGCGACACTCGGCCTCGCCTCGGGTGTATTAGAGCTAATGTACCCCACGCTCTAGGCTTAGTCGACAAACAACTTGGTTTTGTTGTAATTGTGTCCGCCGAACACTGTGTTCTGCTTAATAATGTAAGACATAAATTAATATAACTATTTAGCATTAGGAGAGTAAAGGATTTGCTTTACATCGTGTAGTACCAAGGCCTACGCTTTATGTATATTAGGCGACAAACGGATAAGTATGGGCGTTCCTCCGGAGGCGATGACTTCCTTATGCTCGGCTCATGTTAAGGTAATTGATTTATGCCAAATGCTATTGTTCAGGTTGAAGCTGTGACCCGGTGTCGTGTATGTAACGGATCTCCATAAATAACATCGTAAAACAGCAGCTTATTTTTGTATCTTATATTTCATATTTCTACCGTTGGCTATTTGTCAGGGTTACTGCGTTATAAACTGAAAAGATATGTCACAAAAACACAATAATTAACTTTTAAAAACTCTCCTTTTTACAGGAGAGGTACATTGTGACACAATACTCAATGAAAGTTAACAATGCTAGTGTTCTTTTAGATAATATCAAAAATACAGTAGATAATATTCGAAGATTGCATAAATTGTGTTAGACACAATGTTACAGTGTTAAAATTCGATTGGAATAAATATTTTTTTGGATATTGAAAAATATATATTTTTAATACCTATTGACATACAAAAAAATAATAAAGAAATATTTTCTGAATCCCTAACTACATCGATAGCTCGACTGGCTATGCTTATAGCGATTACACAAACTAAAGCAGAACTGATGATAAGCTATAATTGAGCTTACAGTTTTTCTGTTTAGGTACTGCAAAAAAAAGGAAACTAAGCGAATGGACGCTATCGATGGATCACAATGGAAAAGGTATTGATTTGGACTAAATAAATATCTTTGCCATGAACTATTCCCAGTTTTTGGATATTGTCTAGAGTTATACATAGTATAAATAATAAGTTCATAGTTTTTGCAATGAATATCATTTGATTGTTAAAAAATAGTTAATTTTTGGTAAAAGTTAATTGTTAATACTTCGAAAATTCGAAATATTTGGAATTATTCAATTTTTGTGGCTGAAAACGTATGGAATTTTCGCAACCGAGGGAGATGCGCTAACCAAATTTGTACAAGTCATATCGAAACATCAGCTTACTGTTAAAAATGTTGTCACCGCCGTTCTTAGCTATGAAAATTCGAAATATTTGGAATTAATCAATTTTCTTGGCCGAAAACATACATAGGAAATGAATTTTCCAAACCGAAAGAGATGCAGTAACCAAATTTGAGCAGGACATACAACAGGAAATATTGCCTTGCTGTTATATAGCGTCGCCTGAGAACCGAACTCCATATTTTCATTAAATGAAGATTTTGTCACCACATTGTTCTATGTCCAATACCGTATATGCCAATATATTCCAAGTACGCCTATGCCGCGTACTTTTCTGAATACAGACTGGCCTTTTTATTCTAAGTCCATTTAACCTTATAAATATTCGGACCACAATATTCTATGTCCTCTCGTCCAATGAGGTATAAGAAATTGACATCATGTTAGGACATAGAATAAAGTGGCTCAAATATTACATATTATTTAATATTTAGTGTGGAATGCAGAGCTTTTGTATTACGGCTGCAAGTTATGACAAGAATTATATTATTTTTAATGGTTTTTACGGAATTTACGGTTCACTTGCTATTTTTAAAGCTATCAAAAATGCTAGAAGTAAAAAAACATACAAACTTATTCAGATGCAAAAAGATACATTTTTGAAATTCAAATGTTTATCAAAATATATGCTCCTCTGTAATATTCCATATAATAGCATAGTCCAGATTTCTTATGAAAATAATGTAAACTCCTTGAAGTATAAAATGAAGTGTGGTGAAAATAATTTACATCTAGTAACGTTTTTGAAAGGTAAAATTTGTGCAAATTATTTTCAGAAGACATTCCAGCTTCTGCAGTTCAGCCTCTTTCAGTTGATCTTTCTGAAAACAAAGTCTTTCATATCAGATCTTTGGCAAATCATTTTTCTGATGTAGACTTGCAGTTTTGTAAATGCATAATTAAAAAGTTTTAAATAATAATACTTTTGTGGTTTTTGTTTAAACAATAATTTAAATTTCAGTTGTTTACCTTTGTGTTACTTACAAATATGAATCTTTGCTTTGTGTTAAAATATCAATAATAACCATTACTCTAATAAAATTGTTTAATTTTTGGGTTTTAAAAATAATAGCAAATGGACATACATTTAAGCATGGTAACTTGCGAATGTATGTTTCAGTATAAATTATTCCACATATGTCCACAACATAATTTTTTATTTGTATATTTTTTTCAGAATCCATTATAAACAGCAAACTACATATTGCTTTTTCCTGAAGTAGATTGTTAATAAGAATATAGTTGCTTGAAAAATCATAAACCTTTTCGATTTCGACGCTTTCATACTTTCATAATTAGTTCCTGTAATATTTAGAAAAATAGATATATAATAGTCTGGTTCTCAGGCGACGATATGTTGTCATCGCGTTTTTGGTGGTGAAAATTCTAAATATTTGGAATTATTCAATTTTCGTGGGTAAAAACGTACATAGATATTGAATTTTCGACACCGAGAGAGATGCACTAACTGAATTTGTACAGGACATAGCTAATACAATGGAAAACAACACCTTACTGTTAAAAATGTTGTCACCGCCGTTCTTGGTGGTCAAAATTCGAAATACTTGGAATTATTCAATTCTCGTGGCTGAATGAATCTTCGAAACCGAGAGAGATACACTAACCTTTAGACAGGACATAGCTAATATAATACGAAACTTCGTCTTTTTACTTAACTTAGGTATTACTTTTCTGAGCCTAACCTGCTTAGATTCTGCATCCATTTTTATTGGAATCGAACAGAACACAGTACTCTGTTACTATTTGCATAGATTATATTACGCATATAATCTAACAACAACAACAAACAGTACCTACTAATATAGTCTATACTATATCTATATACCTACTACTTATCATGATGATTTAAATATTTTGATACAAATGTCTTCCTTTGTATTCAGTGTTTCTGTCAACATGGAATAATTTGACCATAAGATAAATGCCTTCAACTTTGTAGATAAATCGGAAAAGTGTGCAAAAATAACATTTTCGGATTGGGAGGTCGTATTTCTTCAAAGCAATAAGTCTTCAAATGTTTGTAAGCGAATTCGTATTTTTCTTTAGATTTGTTTAGTAATAAATTTAAAGTCAAATTTTTTTAAGCTGCTACTAACTCTGGTGGTGTCCCGGATACCTGAATATCATTCCCACTGCCAGTTTAAATATTTTTAATAGCTTTTAGCACTTATAGGTACCTACTAAAACAGATTTGACTTTTATTACAACAATAAATAGACAACGATTGCCAAGGAAACAATTTCATAAGCAATTAGATTGTAATGAAGAGAGGTTAGGTATTCATTAATAAAAATTTCATAATTCATATTAATTAATTAATACTGTTTGCGATTTCAGAAAATTTGTATGGGTACCTCATAGTAAAAGCATATTCCCGGACTCAATGCTTGTCGTCCGGGAAAATATGGCTTTTACTACAAAGCACACAACATAGTATTCTTCTCTGTTTACTAATAAAAAAAAATATGAATTTATTTTATCTTTAGTTCGGCTAACAGATAATCTAAAATCATAAATGGTTCTATTAAACCTAATTAGTTGATTATAGAAAAATTTGTTTTGTCCTGTAAAAATCAATCAATAGATTGATTTTTACAGGATACGTAGTCATTCTCACATACTTGGTGTTTCTAACTAAATTGTTGTGTTGACAAGCTCATTTCTTTGTTAAAATATTAAGTTCACTGAAAACATAACAAAAATAATTTCAGTGATTGAATTTAGGTAGTTATTTTGTAGGTACTGTGTATATATTGTTCAAGTACTGCAACCGAATAAATAGAAATAACAAAGAAAAACTATCAGAATGTAATTGTTGCAGAAGTATAGATAGAAATACTAAAGCATTGAGTAATCAGTTGTTAAAAATTGATCAAAAATTGTGTTGATATATTCATTTATTTGTTTAAGACTTAAGTCACTCAAAATTCTGGACCAAAATAATTTTACTCGCAAACATTGAATTTACACTGTTATTTTTTATTATAACAATATATTATATACTGAAAGAAATGCGCTTTATTTTTTATTAGAATTCTATATGCCATTATAAGACCATTGTATATTATATGTGACACATAAACAGGTGAATATTGGATATAAAACGCGTATTGCTAACAGTTGTATAGTGACTATAAACCGTATTCTTTATTAAATTATTGTATTACTGGTATTCAACGTTTTTTTATATCCTTTACGAAATGATAGCAATAATTGTTATTCAAGTGTTCCGTATCGTTATTAGAACGTCTGGCACTAATTATAAGTTTTATAATAATAAATGTATTAAACTGTCATATATCTCTATGAGTTAAAAACATATGACATTAAGTTTTCAGACATTTTATTGTAGAATTGTAATTATAAACTGAGGTTTTAATGTAAACATATAACAAACATTTAAGTATTACAAATGATGACAAATCTCTCCCAGGACTGTCCAGTTTATTTCTTAGTAACGATGCACCCGTATTTTCTTGTATTACTTGATAATTTGCACTATTCACCTTAAGATTGAAGCCTCCTCTGAAAGGTTGAGCTTCTTTTCTTCAAATTCTATTTTCTCTGGTTGATTGACTTTACCCGTGCTCTTCTTTGTCACCGTTAGCCTTCTGTTCCTCCATCTTATGTAAAGCTTAACATCAGCGGGTTCTAATAGGGTACACAAGATAATAATTTTTAATATTTAGACAAGATTTACATTTGAAAAAAAACCAAACAATTACAAACAATAAAACAGTTACATTCTTACATAATTTTCCATTTCACACATCGCGATATAATCATGTATCCCACAAAACATGTGTCTATACTGTTTACTTTCATCAAACTAGAAGTGTAATAGTCGATGCACAGCGGACTGTTAAAAACGAAACATAATCATTATGAAAAGGAATAATTCTGTTAATACAATTGTTATATACAAATTCGAATACTGGTCTTTATACAACAAATCTTCCCTACTATACAATTGGAACATAAAGCCTATAACACAATCATAATAATGTATAAGTAATTCATTATAACATTTATTTCATAGATGCATAAGGTGTATTAAGTACCTTCCAGTTAAACCCATTGAATAATGAGTATGGAGATGTGTGTTTTTTTTAATAAAAGTTGTATACCTATTTGTTATAAAAGTTTTAACATGCGCTATACACATTATTTTAATAAGCCAACTTCTTTCAGTGTATTGTTATAATTTTGAGTCAGTATGTTTTCCTTTCTTACCTTAATTGGCTTAAGCTCTTCTTCTTCTACCCAGCAGACTTCTTTTCTTCTTAGTTGGGCGCCAGCACATACGAGTATATGTTTTCAATTTAGTTCAAAACTGGTCTGCTACTTTGGAAAGAAGGTCTCTGTTCAATTTTAAAACAGTATGATTTTGTGACCATGAGAAATCTTACTTCAAGATGTTGTTGTTCTCCTTTTGTATCTCAGGTAACGCAACACTTTTTATTTTTCATATACCCACGATGTTTTTTCTTTTATCACTTATTCTTTATCCTAGTAATGCAAAATTCAACCAAATGTACTATTTCAATTTCAAAGTGCCTTCTACGCTCTTATTGGTTGACATCTGTCAAAACACACACAATTTTTGGTTTTACATTCTCCCCAAAGGAAATTTGCTAAAACTTATATTTTATTTAAAATTAATTTTGGTATTTTAATCTGCCTTTGCCTTTATTATTTAAATTCCTAGCCTTTATTCATTTTATCACAATGTTTTAAGAAAGTACGTATGCAATTGCTTTTTGAAAGGGTGTAAGTTATAAAATAAATAGTATTATCAACATTTTGTTATTATATTTTTTTGATTAAATGATGAATAATTTTTATTGAAGGAAATGGCGAATGCGCCAATGATAAATCATATTTTTATAGTAATATTAATTCCAATAAATTTATTGAGTAATAGTTACTAAGATGATCACCATAATTTTAATTTAGAATAACATATAACAGTAGAATATGGATTGCAATAAACGTACGATGTTACTTTGTCAAAAAAAGTTAAAAGAATTAAAAAATGTTTTTCAATATTACAATTTGCATACAAAGTTAGTTACTTATCATATAAAATACTTATTAATGAGAACATAACATTTAGCAGGGGATTAGTTATGACATATTTAACAACAGTACTGTAGCGTAAAACGAGAATTAGCCAGTAAACTTGTAATTAGTTTCAGTAATTGTGCATATATGACAGAAAATAGAATAACAATGTAATTTAACTTTAAAATCTCATATCAAGCACGTATAATGATTGCCATATTGAACCATCACCATTAAGCCGGCAATATATCACCTCCGTTAATCCAACCGAACAGAGCGTTGTTCTTTTTATTGTCCCATAACGAAACAGAATTAAATGTATGGTAATGTGTAACATTGGATCGCTACCAACGAGCCGCATCTGTTTCACGAGAGCCCATTCCGCTAACGCTTAAGAGGGACCGAGAACAGCAGTTACTTTGCCTGCATTTAAATTGATCCTCCGCAATAACAAACCGATCTATTTTCAGCGATACAACATTAACAAATTACGCTTCACACTTAAACGGCGTTTGCTAGGCATATGGGCTAAATATATGCATTAAATAGACCCGAGAATATTAGTCAGGATGGTGGGCGGATCGGTCAGATTTGATCGAGGAAAGGAGGGTGCCACGGACAGTGTCGTCACCGGGTGATACGCGCAGGGATCCCTAATAAAAAATTGGTAGCTTAATGCGTGGAAAAAATGTATATAGATCGAGTTCTAGTTCTCTGTTTCCTTATACAAGCTGATACTCATGTAAAGTAGTTTTATATAGGGCGTCTCTAAAAAGTAAATCGCATGTCTCCTAAGAAAACACATCATTTTATAAAAAATCAAAATAATAATAATGCTATTGTTGCATACAATTTTTTTCCAGTTGTCAATTTCAATTTCAATGAGAAACGAGTCTCTTTTTTATAGAACCTTTGTATTTTAGAAAAATGGATTTTTATAATTTTTTTTAACATAGCTTAAATAAGCTATGTTAACCAGACGTAATTTCTGTTTCTATACCAATTTCATAGTCTACCGCGTTAAAAAGTCTTCACTGTAAAAAATTCGGTGTGAGTGAAAGCAATAAAGGTTCAGAGTGAATCCAATAAGTGAAATAATTGAGTACATTTCCACTCGATATTAAGCATTTTGATCATTTTTTTCATTTTTGATTATATTTAAACTAAAACTGAGTACTTTCACTCAAATATAGGTACTCTTTAAATAAATTCTTCACGAAAACTCGTATCTGGTGCACTTGTACCTAAATCAGAGTAAATGTCATCATTATTGAGTAGTCCCACCCATTTTAATATCCAGATGCATTGTCTTTGTCTGTTCCAATTATACACTGTAAAAAAGTTTCACTCAAATTTCACTCAATTTTACTTAATGATGTATCAATTTCTGTCCACATCCGATCGAGTGAAATTTTCACTCTATTAGTATGAGTACAATTGAGTGAAACTATTGCATCAGAAATAATAGGCTATCTCGTGACCGCGGCGTGGTGGTTGGTAATATGGCGTATGGTGTGCTTTGGAGTTGGACAAGTATCGGTTTATCTGGTAATTCTAGTGAAAATTGTATTTAAATGAAGTGATTTAATTACCGTAATTAAAGGCAATATAGTCTTGATTAATATTTGGTTAAATAAACGGATAGTTAAATTGTTATCTATAATTACATATTTGTAACGTACAATATAGGTTATGGCAATCTATTCGTCCGATCAGTTCAATTCCTTTAATCGAGACCTAAAATATTGTCCTAAAACAGATCTGCGTAGAAACCACTGTGGCAGTTTAGTAGTTTATGACTTTAATACAATTATGTACATATATTTAAATTAAAATTTAAAGAGAATATAAACCAAATCTGAGTAAAAAATGACTCAATAATAGTTAAATTTAAATCATATTAGAGAAAATGTCAACTCTAAATTGGTATTATATACTCAGAATAGAGTCAAAAGTCACTCAATTGATAGTTGGCAGTAACTCGGATTTAAGTAAAACTCACTTATTTCTGATGCAATAGTTTCACTCAGTTGTACTCACATTAATAGAGTGAAATTTTCATTCAATGGTGTGTGGACAGAAATTGTTACGTTATTGAGTAAAATTGAGTGAAATTTGAGAGAAAATTTTTTACAGTATTTACCAAAAATTGGAATATCGTATGCAATGAAATAATAATTTCAAATTTTTTGATTAAATGGTTAAAAATTGATGTAGTAATTCAGTTTCACGATAAATTAACTAATACAAAACTTTTGTACATTTTTTACGAAATTCTGAATAATAATCAGGAATATATAAAAATTGCAGTGAAAATTTAAATACAAAATATCTTAAATATAGTAAATGTTACTAGTAATTTTACAAAATTTCACTAAAATTTATAAAACTAACATAAATGACATTATGACGAACAATATAAAAAATATATATGAACTGAACATATTGAAACTTTATAGTGTTATATTTCTCTTCTGAGCTCACTTTTTTCCGACTAAACCATTGCTGTAAAATTAAGTTTTGGAAACATATAGTGCAATGCAGCATTTATATAAACAATTTGAGCAATAAGAAAACAAAACTTAATCAGTGGAACTTTTTGTTCACAAACACTTTCAATTTTCACAAATCGTTTAGTGAAATATTGAAATCCTTGACTTTTGCTTGATATGTTTCCTTCACATAATATTGTTAAATATGTAACATGACATTGACACATTAAGTATGTTTATAGATCTGGAAATTGTTTCAAATGTTTATACCTTCATTTTTGGCACATTTTTTGAAGAAAAAATACTATTAACTTAATTGCACGTCTCCCTATTTACAAAAACTAGAGTTTCGTTTTGATAGATCTTATAGAATGTTTGTTTTAGTAAGTAAAACTGCAATATTTGACACACCATGTTGCCATTTTGGGTTGGAGTTTTGTAACACATGAAAATTTGCTCAATTATTAATATCCAATGTTTTAGACCCAAATGCAAAAAATGCCTGTTAGTTTTAATGCAATGACAAATACAGTCATTGTAATTCTGAATTAATATTAATGTTTAATAAGGGTAGGTAACTATAAAATATAAACATTTAATGAACTATTTCTTTGAAAGTTATGTAGTTTATTTTTGTTTAGCTTATTATTTTATTACTTCTACTTTCAATACTTCCTTATTTTTTTGTAATAGAATTTATTATTATAACAATTTTTTGGGGGAATATAGTTGCAAGATGGAATGTTTTTGTTATTGCGTTAACAAAGTCTTACTGTAGGAAGTTGAAAAACTTCGTCAGTTACAGAATTTTTTAATTTTCAGTGTTTTAGACGCAATGTAATGCGAAAATCAAAATATCATATCATCCATCAGACCAACTAAAAAGAAATTATCGTTTTATTTAGAAAACTGGAGTTATTTGTTGTATTGATCGGAAAATGTTTAATTAATATAGATTATGTGAGAAATAAAGATTTTCTTATAAAAAGTGAAAAGTGAAACATCCACTTGCAAGAAAATTATATATTTCTTAAAGTAATTGACTAAAGTAACTAAAACTATAATACTGAATTTTGGTTTATAGGTTGCCCTGTAATCAAACTTTCGTTGTACAAATTAAAAAGAGCTTTAAGGCATTTTTAATCAACATTTTGAATTAAAATGGATAGATTTCAGCTTTTATTGTATCTAATTACCTTAAAAATGTATGAAGTGTGCCATGTACAGCTTTAAAAATTTTGTTTGCCAAGAGCAGCTGTAACTCAGGGGTTCCTTCTTCATTTTTCTCGATGTATCAAAGATCATATTTTTTTAGAGCAAATGTATAAAGCAGCAAATTATGAAGGGTGCATGCATTCTTAAACTACAAGATTTAATAATTTTATGCCATAAAACAACACTGACTAAAAAATAAGTTACAAAAAGTCTGTTTCCATTTGCAAGTTGTATAGTAAAATAATTAAATAGGTACTTAAAGTAACAATGACTTAGTTCACCATTAAGTATACCTTCCAGTTCGTACATTTATACATATATATATATATATATTACTATAGTTATGCGATAAATACCGAAGAAATCCAAATACAGTTGTAGACAGGAATATTAGTTTTACCTGTTATTATTCAAAGATTCACTACGAGAAAGTTTCAAAGTTTCAACTGGTACTAGTTTAGGAATAATATCACAGCCTGACAAAATTTTAAAACACAAACAAGACTATACTCTTCCAACGTGTTTATCAGAATTCGATTTATCAGTTCAGGTTTTCTGGATATCTTAATCTAATTGTGCGAAAAACAGCTTTTGGTTATATTTGAAGTTACGTTATGAGGAAGATGACCTTCCTTCCTCAAAAAGTCTTATGCAGCATCCGAAAGTATTATTTTTTTATTTCAAAATCTATTTTGAATCGTTCGAATATCTCTTTTGCTGTGCTAGTCTGTTCAAATTAGAAATTAGTTTGAAGTATTCGTCGATATTAGGAAATTGACTAGCATAGGTAATATGTACTAAAAAAGAGAATAATGAGGACACAAACATGAAAGTTCTCACTGGTTCTGTGGTTTTCGGGGTCGCTGATTACGAATTTGAGCTCAAAATGACGAAGCTAATATGGGAATGAAGTGAAAATATTGTTAGATTTTACAAATGGAAAAAGTTTTGTCGAATACCTACTGCCGCTTTCGCATATTTAATATACTGATGTGATGGAAAACTGATGTGATGAAGCAGTTCTAAGGTCGGATTCGAAAAGCGTAGTCTAATTTAGAAAGTTAGTCACATTTTGTCGGAGTGTGTAATTTACAAAATAAGCTCTTTATGATTTTAAACAAATCTAAAATTCATCGTTCATATTTTTTGCAATATACAAGGTGTTAGTAAATAAGTGCGACAAATTTCAGGGGGTGATTCTACATGAGAAAATAGTGGCAGTTTGCTTATAAACGTATGTTCGCAAATTATTCGTTTTGCGAGATACGGGGTGTCAAAGTTTTTCTTAAAAACTGACGATTTAATTTATTGCTCTGAAACCGGTCGAGATGTGCAAATGAAATTTGGTGGGTTTTAAGAGGTAGTTATTGCGCATTTTTTGACATGCAATTAAGAATTTTATGTTCATCATTGGCGCGCGTACGGGTAATAATCTCAATTTTTTTAAAGAAAAAAATGGTACGCCACTGAGATATTACAAATTAAAAATCATTTTTGAATTCCTCGTTCAATTTGTGACAAAAAATCTCTCTTGCCTTTTCTTCGTATGGGGCGCCGTTTTGATGCAAAAAAATAAAACATCTTAACGCGTATTTTTTATTTCTTTAATACATTATCAAGAACTATCTAATACAATAACATTAAACCAGAACAATAACAGAAAATAACACTAATAAAATTTTGAAAAGGCGCAAAGCTACAACAAATGTTCAAAATGACCTCCCTCAGACGTGACACAAGATTCAACTCTTCGCCTCATTGATTGTCGTATTCGCGCAAATATTCCTGGTATATTTCTTATTGTCTCACAGCCGACTATAATTCGATTCCTCAGGTCATCAACATTTTCAACGGGAGTGGAATAAACTAATGACTTAAGAAAACCCCAAATGCAAAAATCAAGAGGATTTAAATCCGGCGATCGAGCAGGCCAATGTTCCGTACCTCCCCTACCTATCCAACGATTTGGATATACTGTGTCTAAGTGATTACGTACATTAATGCTAAAATGGGCTGGTGCACCATCATGCATGTACCATAGGTGTTGTCTCAGCTGTAGAGGAATTTCTTCAAGAAGAACAGGTAACTCTTCCTGTAGGAAATTAAGATAAGATTCGCCTGTTAGTCGTTGTGGGAGGAAATATGGACCGATTAAATGATCATCAATTACCCCAAGCCATACATTTACGGAAAACTGATGCTGAAAATGAGCTTCAAAGATTCCATGGGGGTTTTCCTCAGCCCATAAGTGATTGTTATGGAAATTTCGTATACACTGTCGTCCAAAAGTAGCCTCGTCAGTAAACAAAACGGCATTTAAAAAATTAGGAATTTGAGCGATTTGATGATTAATCCATTGGCAAAAAAATAGGCGCGGAAAAAAGTCTCTAGGTAGTAGAGCTTGCACACGTTCAATATGAAACGGATACAATTGCTGTTCTTTAAGAATTTTAAATACAGTGAAGTTGCTTACATTCAATATGTTGGCAATTTTTCGAGTACTTGTTTCAGGTGACTCCGCAATTAACTCGAGAACTGCTTCTTCTAGTTGCACAGTTCGTACTTCTCGAGGGCGCCCACAGTCAACCGTTTGTTTCTTAAATGAACCATTTTCGCGCAAAGGTTGATGAATACGAGCAAATATTGTGTGATGAGGTACCCTACGTCCTGGATACAACTCAGCATATAATCGTCGAGCTTGCCGACCATTTCCATTACTTCTATCATAGACAAAATGCATGTCTGACAATTCCGCATTTGTAAAATTTTCCATTCTTTTCGATAAAAGAAAAATTAATTATTTAATAACACTAATGTTATAGCAAACTAAAAGCTTAATAAATTAATAATGACGAAACGATAATTTGACATTTCTTAAAAATATTGGTATTTAACAGTCAAATGTTGACAGTAGCCTACTAGAAATGATTAAAGAAGACAGATTAAAGAAATGAAAAATACGCGTTAAGATGTTTAATTTTTTTGCATCAAAACGGCGCCCCATACGAAGAAAAGGCAAGAGAGATTTTTTGTCACAAATTGTACGAGTAATTCAAAAATGATTTGTAATGTTTTGCGTGTCAAAAAATGCGCAATAACTATCTCTTAAAACCCACCAAATTTCATTTGCACATCTCGACCGGTTTCAGAGCAATAAATTAAATCGACAGTTTTTAAGAAAAACTTTTGACACCCTGTATCTCGGAAAACGAATTATTTGCGGACATACGTTTATAACCAAACTGCCATTCTTTTCTCGTGTAGAATCACCCCCTGAAATTTGTCGCACTTATTTACTAACACCCTGTATATAAAAATATGTGTTCCATTACGTATCAGTTTTCACTTTTACTTTCGAAGCTGTACCCATGAACGGTTGTCAACCCTGCGCCACTGCGCTAGATGCTGGATATGCGGTTCGCATACAAGATACATTAGCTGAAGGGTTGATAAAGCGACCTGTACGTGTGTTTGTGTGTAGGGAGTGGAGGGAATTCAATCAGATGCTGTTTATCCCGGATTGTCATTATGGCGCTATTTGTGATTCATTGGGATATTATTGTAAAGCTTTTAAGGCAATATCAGCAGCATGGGATGTAGACATGAATAAGACGAATTATTATTGCCACTTTTATATTAAAAGGGCCATTAGTAAATTAACTTCCAGTGACACGTTTGCCTGAGAAGATAAGAACGTTGTATTATCAATAATAGGAGTGGATTTTTCGTAGGCCATGTGTAATTTATTTTGATACTTTACTTATCGCATCAGTTTAATTATTTGACATTCTGTTACTGTCTAGACAACACGGTGAAATAGTGTTATAAAAGCAGTATATTATTATTCAGCAGTCGTTTAGATAAATACTATAAAATACAGACTATTATTAACAGCCATATGGTCGCTATAATATTTATTAACGCGATATTGTCAATAAAGGTGATAATAGTAATAATTAATTATTTATAGCATTGAATATTGCATTAATTTTATGTCAATTATTTACTTGATTACAGTTGAAGTTTGCTTTTATGAGGTAAATGTATAAGTACTATTAATGAAAATATTTAAATAAAATTCAGAATAATTTGTCTGTTATGAAAAAATGAGGAAAGGATTTTATTCATTTTACTGACTTATTCCTCATTGATGAATACGACAATTATAAGTTATGTATAAAATTAAGGTAAGTTAATCCCTGTTTAATTAATACCAAACAGAAATTCGAAAATATAAAAGGGCACATTGCTGAATTAAATAAATATGGGTTATCAATGTGTAGAGAAAACATCATATTATTATCAGATGTATCAGTGCTCAATGCTAAGAGTATTGGAAAACTGAACTGGTATTATTAGAATTTTATAATAATAGTTATTTATGGTACTAGTGTGTTACGGTATACAGGGTAGCCCATCGAAAACGTACCGCAAGGCATTACAGGGTAGTAAAGAACTTTTCGGCAAAATCCAAAAACAGGTCAAATTTGTTACTGAGGGGGACAACTTTTGGCTTAAAAAGCATACCAAAATCTTCAACCCCCTAAGTGGGGGTGCTATCCCCTAATTTTTTTCAAATGGGAATGGGGGTCAAGTGGGGGGTCATTAGAAAGGGCTTTTAATTCTCTATACATCGATTCTTACTTTTTGAAAATCGATTCATTATTTTAGAAAATATGCAGCTTTGAAAATACGAACAATATTTTTGACGAGAAATGCGAAAATCGATTTAATTTTACTTCAAAACTTACGGTATTAGTCAAGTAAATGCTGAAAATGTTGTCCGCCAACTTGCATACAATGATACAGGTTGTCTTCAAACCGTTGTCGAACATTCTGGAGCACTTGCGGTGTTACTTCGCGACATACATTAATGATTCGTCCTCGCAGATCTTCCAAGGTATCAGGTGGAGTGCTGTAAACTTTGCTTTTAATGTGCCCCCAGAGAAAGAAATCTAAAGGATTTAAGTCGGGTGACCGAGGGGGCCACTCAATTGCACCTCTTCGTCCTATCCAGCGTCCTGGAAACGTCTCATTTAGGTAATTGCGCACATTGAGCGAGTAATGTGGAGGAGCTCCGTCTTGCTGGAAAATCAGTTCGTGTTCATTGTAAGCAGGGTCGTCCTCTATGATATTTGTTAGAGCTGGGTCGATGACATTTTGTAGTAAATCCAAGTACATATCGCCTGTCAAATTTCCAGGAAGGAAAAAAGGACCTACAATGGAATTTCCAAAAATACCTGCCCATACATTCAACTTCTGGGGGTGTTGGGAGTGTGTCTCATGGAAAATCCTTGGATTGGTATCAGCCCAGTAACGACAATTATGGCGATTCACTAAACCATTCAAGAAGAACGTACACTCGTCCGAAAAACACACATTAAAGAGGAAATTATCGTTTATCGCTCGTTCAGTCATTATTTCGCAAAATTGCAAACGACGATCAAAATCGTCTTCATTTAGCTCTTGCACTAGCCGAATCTTATAAGGATGGAATTTGTATTTTTTTAATATTCGTTGGACACTTGTACGACTCACTCCTGTCGCAGTAGCCAATTGCATTGTACTCAGCGTACTATCCATTGCCACTTGCCCCAATACCGCTATTTCCGTAGGTTCATTTAGTACCGGATTTTCAACCTGCCTCTTTTTGTTATGAACGGAGCCAGTTTCGCGAAATTTGGCCACCAATTCGCGAACAATTTTTCCAGACGCATGTTTCTCAGGATGCCGTTGGTTGAACAGTTCGGCGACCCGATTTCCGCATTCATTGTTTTTGAAAAAAAGCTCAATAATTTCTACTCTTTCTGGAATTGAGTACACCATAATTAATCAATTTAAAAGACTCGGCAGTATTGGTACTCTTCAACTACAAGTCACAAGACAGTTATCTAGCAACTTCTTGTGGCCTATCTAAATACGAAACAAAAAGCGGACAATTTTTTGCTCACCAAAATCAGGCTAAAGAATTCGCAAATCAGAAAAAAAACAGCGAATTCTTTTGAAGGAATTTACCAAGCTAATACCGTAAGTTTTGAAGTAAAATTAAATCGATTTTCGCATTTCTCGTCAAAAATATTGTTCGTATTTTCAAAGCTGCATATTTTCTAAAATAATGGATCGATTTTCAAAAAGTAAGAATCGATGTATAGAGAATTAAAAGCCCTTTCTAATGACCCCCCACTTGACCCCCATTCCCATTTAAAAAAAATTGGGGGATGGCACCCCCACTTATGGGGTTGAAGATTTTGCTATGCTTTTTGCGCCAAAAGTTGTCCCCCTCAGAAGCAAACTTTACCTATTTTTGGATTTTGCCGAAAAGTTCATTACAAAGGCATTCATGTAATGCCTTGCGGTACGTTTTCGATGGGCTACCCTGTATGTAAGTCACGCTGGGAAATGTTTGTTTTAATTTTCCCAAGTGACTTAAATGACGTAACACACGAGTGCCATACAAAATTTTATCCAACACTTTCATAGAATTTCGTTTTAATAATAAATAAAAGTAACTTAAAATTTCAAGTTGCCAATGTCAGAAAAAGTAACTTAACGAAATGAATGTATTTTTTAAATATTACAAAGGATGCGAGTGTCAACCTAAATTGTGTTTGTAACCAAAGGTTGTCAGTAAACAAACAATATTTTTTAGTTGAAATCACATTGAAATCCTATAACCAAGACTGAAAAAATGGAAATGTGGAAATTCCATATGAAATTTTAGAAAAAGCTAATGCGGCCACTGCAGGAGTCATTCCGGAGAAATAAAAATCTATATACAACAAAGAACTGAAGGAATTTCAAGATTGGAAAGGGGTGAAAGACGTAAATGAAGATGTCTTGCTGGCTTATTTTTTTGAATTTAAGTGAGAAATTAGCTCCATCCACATTGTGGACTAAATACTCCATGTTGAGGTCAACTTTGAGAGTTTACAAGAATATTGAAATTTCTAAATTCGGAAGACTAGTGGCATTTCTGAAGTCTAAGTCATAACTTATAACTTATGGCTTATAACTCACTAGTGACTTATAGGCCACATTATTCCTTTAAAACCAAATAAGAAGTTATAGTATCATTATATACAAGTGTTGGATAAATTATTGTTATAATTGCAAAGATAGGAAAGCAAAATAAAAATAAATAGACAATTCTAGTCAATTGTATTTCTGATGTTCCACAAAAAATAATTTCCTCCACAATCCATATTCCATCCTAGAAGTTTGACATTCTGATTGTTATAAGCCACCACATATGGTGTACCTATATAAAAAATAAAGTAACTCTCATTATTGGTTCAGAAACTAAGTATATTAAAAATAACTTTTAATGTTTATATTTCCATATTCAACAAAAATATAGTGAAATGTTTTGCTGCTCCAGTACGTTTCCTATACAGGGTTTTCACAAACTCGGAAAGGCGTTTTTAATCATAATACATTAAAATGCATTTTCAATAATCACAATCGTTAAATCTGTAAAACGGTGCTTAAAATTAATAATACTTAGAATTTTTACAACTTATTGAGAGCCACAAGTATCGCCCCCGACTTACATACTACATGAAAATGTAAATAATTTTTGTCCCGTTTTTTTGTAATAAATAGAAATACTGAGAGTTTAATTATAGTTAACAATTAATTCTGCTTGTACACATGTAGATACAGTGATTTCAAATGTTGGTGAAATTTGTAAACAAAGGCAGAATTTTTGGTGAAGTCAGCAGTTCTATAAAAGTTTTCGTCGCATCATTGTGGTGAGTCAGCAAAAAATGTTTCCATCCTATCGAGTTTTCAATAGAAATGTATATACTGCCTAAATTTATTTATTTGCGGCAGAATTTTGTTTTTTCCCTTAAACTTTAGTTTAAAAAATTAATGGAATAAACCTTGTGTAAAAATGATCAGTCAAAAGTTATTTTTATGAAACGTTAACTTTTTGAGGCCTTATTTTTTTCGGTGTGAAATTTTTAGTTAAGCAAAACTAATTTCATAAAAATATCCCTTGTCTGATTTTTTTCGAAAGTATTTATTTCATTAATTTGTTCACAGGTGGCAAAATACCTGACTAATTTGATATTTCAATTATATTTAGAGCAAGAAAATATAAATATATGTCTCGCTTATTTAAATATTATCATATTAATGCCATTAATCACATAATGCACCATAAAATAGAAATCCTTCTTTTTATACCATTTTACATCTTTATAATAAATTGTTGCTGCAACTCCAGGTAAACACAAAACCATTAAGTCGATCTTGCAGACTTGGATAAACACATAAATCTAGTAGGTATAGTTATAATGTTGGTCAACACAACTTCATGCGAATATCTCTTTCAGAACCACACCCAATTGTTATGANCACTGACCTACAAAAAATTTGTAAATTTTGCAGTAAATTATAGACATTCGTAAGTATTAACATCATACCAGATTTGAATCAAATTGTTACAACCATACCAGAGATATAAATAATATGATGTAAAAAAACGACCAATACGGCCCTGTAGAGCGAAAACGGTGACACATAGAACCTTGGTTTATAAGGCAATTCCTAATTTCTTATCGAGTTCTATCTGTGGTTAAAATTTGATTCACTCGAACTGAAACACCCTGTATATACCTATATTCCGCCCTAAAAAAAAGGGACACTTCGAAAATCTATGTGCTTTACGCCGTGCGAAATTTTCGAAACATCAACTTTTTGAGGCCTTATTTTTTTCGGTGTGAAATTTTTAGTTAGGCAAAACTAATTTCATAAAAATATCCCTTGCCTGATTTTTTTCGAAAGTAGGTATTTATTTCATTAATTAGTTCACAGGTGGCAAAATACTTGACTAATTTGATATTTCAGTGATATTTAAAGAGCAAGAAAATATAAATATCTGTCTCGCTTATTTAAATATTATCATATTAATGCTATTAATCACATAATGCGCCATAAATAGAAATCCTTCTTTATAATACCATTTAACATCTTTATAATAAATTGTTGCTGCGACTCCAGGTAAACACAAAACCATTAAGTCGATCTTGCAGACTTGGATAAACACATAAATCTAGTAGGTATAGTTATAATGTTGGTCAACACAACTTCATGCGAATATCTCTTTCAGAACCACACCCAATTGTTATGACTGAGGAAAAGTAATGGATTTCCATTCATCCCGTCACGATTGTGTTTCGGATGTCATTATATTGCCATCACTTTACTAAAAATATCCTAAACTTTGCGATAAGTCAATTCTACGGCGTAGCGGAATAAGGAAAAATATTTCTTATTTAAGGGTAGCGGGCGACCCCGCTCCAGGAACGGCTGACAGTTGTGAGTCATTATTTTTAATAAAAACCGGCCTAAAATTAAGCCCGGGGCCGATTTACATTTGAAAGCAGAGAAAAGAAAGTAAAACTTAAATATCCCTCATTGCCTCAGTTAGCATTGTTAGCAGCTGAGGACATTTGTATACTGACAATAAACATAAAAATGCAAAAAGAAGTGTTGACAATTAAGTGAAACAACAACCGAATACTGGTAGCATTGTATTTTTGTCGCGAATAAAAGGAATTGCCTTTAATAATGTAGTTCAACACTGCGGCGAGTGGGCTATGAAATTTGCATGTCCTGACGTCAGTTGGCTGTGGAACTTTACGTCAAATGCTTTGGGGACAAAGACGGGAATTAGCTTGTTTCCACTGTATACGTTACTTTATTACTCTTTTATATCATAAACTTTATTGCACACCTCGTCATTTTTATTATTAAAAAGAAAAATATGTATGAGGTGCCGGTTTACATCTGGGATGCTGATATAAAACCTTCAGACTAAATGTAAATTGCCCTTTATAACTGGGAAGCGTAGTAGGTAATAATGAAACAGTCTCTCCGAATCAAAATGATGAAGTATACGTCTGTTCCCACATGTAAAAATGTTTTAAATATATATGGCTTAATATATAACAGTATGTCATGTAGTATTTTTAATTATGAAGAGCTATTTTTAACGAAATGTTGGAAAATAGTGGCTTAAGAAGTAACCTTCATGCTTAGGAATGTTACATGATTCTTTATAAATACCATGATAACGATTACTACCGATGTTGATCGTAATTTATTTTATTTCTTTTAATAACATACCATTTCCTTAATAAATATAATACCATTGACTGTAAAATGTTTATTAATTTCCATTCCCACAATAGAACATGCAATGTTCCTTGTCGAGGATCTCGTATATTGAAGGAACCCAGTAGATATGCTGAGTCAGCATTGGCATGAAAAAGTTTAAATAAGAAAGATAAACTATTGAGTATTCTTCTAGTCTGTAAATACTGCATTCTGAATCAATCTAACAGCAGCCTATGTTCAAATCCTCTATTTGGATAATAACCATCACTTCAAAAGCTTAAAAATTTAAGAAAACGACGTTGAACTTTTTCAAGCTTGTTAGTATGTATCTGGTAGTAAGGTATACTGTATTCTAATTTAAAACGAACTAATGAGTAAAACATACACGTCAATGCAGTAACGTTATTAAAAGAACTTGAATTTTTTACTATAAAACTCATAACCGTATTAACCGCATTTATATGATTAGTGAAGGAGAGTGTGCCAGACTGTGCCAGTAACGGATTTTCAAGGGTGTAGTTAAATATTAACTGTTCTTTTTTGGAAGTAAATGAGCAGACCTTATATCTATATTAATAGATTATTTCCACACCATCTACTTATAGATCTACCTGCTCTTGCAATATTAAACAATCTTCCAAATTAGATTCGTTCAGAATTAGCTTCAAGACGTCGACAAAAAATAGATGATTAGATTTTAGAGACAGATAAATCATTAATAAATAAAATAGAAGGAAGTGGCCCTAAATTTGACCCTTGGGTACTCCAGATGCCAAGTCCGTTGTATGAAACACATAGTTTAGTTGAGAAAGATAGGATTTAATGAGAAGATCAGATTATCGTTTAAGCCAAATAAACTTAACTTATTAAGAAGTATGCAATAATTAACTTTGTCAAAGGCCTACGAGAAATCTGTATACACCACATCAACCTGTCACTTATTATCCATATGATATGCTGTATACTGTGTAAATTGAGCTAAATTGGTTACAGGAGATCATCTCGGAATAAATCCATGTTGGTTTGGTGAAATATAACCCTTGACAATACTAAAGATTAGAGTATGTAGGGACATCTCGAAAACCTTTGCTAAGTTGGACAAAAATGCAATATGATGATAATTCCTCAATTTCGCGGGATCACCGCTTTCAAGTACAGGACATATTCTTGTTATTTTCCAATTATCGGGAAAAGTTGCTGAATATACTATGAGATTAAATAATTGTAGTAGTGGTGTAATTAAAACTACCGAGCAATCCTTTATTAGGAAACTGGGAATTTGATCATCTCCGCATGTCATTTTGTCTTTCAGCTTCAAAATAGATGTGTGAATATCATTCTCAGTAAATTGAAACAAGTTAGAACTAGACTGATAGATGTAATAGATTTAAAGCATATGTGTCAGCGGTGGCAAAAACAGAGGGGAAAAAGTCATTGACTGACTATACCGTTGGGATCATTATATTGATCATTATCCAAGAAAACTTCACTTGGTATTCGCGAAATGCATTTTTACTTTGAACAAATGATCAAAAACTTTTCGGATCGTGTTTAAAATTTATTTGAATCTTAGTGAGATAATTTTTATAAGCAACTGAAATGTTTGTTTTAACAATGATTCTCAAACGTTTAAACTCATTAAAATGATACGATACGTCACTTTATATATTTATTATGATGATATGCTTTTAGTTTTCTTTTATTAATTATTTGGCTAGTGTACCAGGGTGGGTATTTTCTTTTAAACTTTTTATATACAGCAATCCACTGATCAAATAAATCGTACAATCAGAATGCTTCACAAGCAGAGTTAACATCAGTGTAATCTCTTAAAAATTGCCAACTAGTATGTAACAAAGCACGATAGAGTTCAGGAAAATAGGCTTTTTTGAAATTATATGCTTTATTATTACAATTTACCGGAAAATTGGAGAAATTAGTCTTACTTATTTTTGCAAATACTACAAGTGAAGGATGACAACCATCCTCTTCAATTAATGGTTGGCTTTCTCGCTATACCAGACAAAGGTTCTACTAATTTTATTATTGATCTTTTGACCAAAAATAAAAAAGTTTTTATGAATAAACGCAAAAGTTTCTGTGACAAAGGGAAATCCTTCGTTTTTAAGGTATATATTTTTAATTTAGTAGTAATTAAATATATGAATTATTCTAAATAATTTACAGGATGATGCTTTCTAATATTTTGTTGTGAATCATTTTTAAGAAAAAATCGTTCTTTGTTTTATCCGGCAATTGTTTTGTTTAACTGTTTCGATGAGTTTCCAAATGCAATTTTAGACACCGTCACATATTATAGATAGTGGCTAGTTTTAAAGTGTTTTCCAGCTGGTCACTTGGAATCCAGAGGATAGGATCATTAGTATCAATCGGTCTAGCAGGAAGATAAAATTAGAATAAATAAAAAAAACTTACATTGGACACATACATCAAAAATTAGTCATTTACGATACTTTTTTCTTATTTTTATTCCGATATTCACATGTAGAATTTCGTCGGTGGCATCAGGAGAATGTTCTTTCCACCTGAAGGATCAGTTAAGGATTATTTTTATGAAAATAGTTTTGCGTAATGTGTATAATGTGTATTTTTCTATTTTTTGGTCTGCTTTCTTCAGTGTGACGTTTTCCGTTACGCAAAAATATTTCCATAAAAATATCCCTCGACTGCCTTCTTAACCGTGGCAATAGGGTTAATTTTTGTTTTTTTTCTGTGGATGCAAAATACTCAGATATAACAACTTCCTCAAGTAATGTCATCGACTTGAACTACTACTTGAACACCTTATACATCTATCTACGTATTACATATACGCAAAAACAAAATATGGCAACGGACCATGGAAAGCTCATAAAAACGGAAACAATATAAAAAGAGTAAAAGCGTACCGCGCCGAGGAACGCCCGACTTTTCTATTATATCCCTGAATGCAAATGTTTAATAATGGCTCGGCAAACAGTGCTTTCAATTTAAATATATTACCGCGGTAGAGCTATAAACGATAGTACATCTTCATCCCTTATCCGGCGAAGATAAATGTATCGCAGTGGGGTTGTGTTTTCCAATTTGAAAACTATTTATTTTGGAAACCGTTCGCAGGGAGAAATTGAAGTACTCCGACCAATATGTTACACGAACAATGAACTGTCGAACCTGATGTCAGCGATTCGGGATAACAAACGATAGGAGAGAGGTAATCAGGAGTGATTTCATCTTACAGGGAAAGGGCGGGAATCAGCAGCATGTAGAGCGGTCCGACTCGAATGAAGCCACCGCGGATACACATCGACGACATCAACCCCATCCACCCCCGTTGGCTTATCGTATGAGTCGGGAAAATAATAAGCTCGGTTTTTCTGGAATAACGAACGCAAGCAAACTGCCTACGATCTACGGGATTATGTAGGTGTTACATTGTGAGGATAGGTTATTAAAACTGTAATAAAATGTAAAGAATTAGGTACCTACTCGGTTAAATCAATTAGGTATTGAGCTAATAGTCCAGTCGGCATCTGTTACGAGATGGATGTTTTATATAATAACGCTAATTTTTGTTGGAAATAGTTCTAAATATTATGTAAAATGATAATTGCGATATGCGTCGGTTTAAAAAGTTGTGCATAATAATTATTAGCGTGTTCTGAGTACTTCATGATATGGTAGCGTCATATGGTATGGTATGGTGGTAGGAAAAGCATCACTGAGACAGAGGTGATTGAGGCATCAAAAAGATTTAAAAATAAGTTTACCTGCGGTCCAGATGGTATACTGTCATTCATTGTTAAAGACACGATCAGAGTTTTAATGGTTCCTTTACTGGCAATATATAATATTTCAGTTACAACAGGCGTTTTTCCTATAAGTTGGAGAGAGGCGATAGTGTGCCCTATATTCAAAAGTGGCGATCGCGCTGATATCTCTAATTATAGACCGATCTCTTTCCTCTGTAATTTTGTATAACAGGACTTAGGTACCCTTGGGTTTCTCAACAAATATGTCCATGTCAGCATGGTTTCATGAATGAGATCAACAACCAGCAACCTGCCCGTTCTTTCCCAGTATGCATTAGAAGCTGTGGACAGTGGAGTTCAGTTCCATGTTGTATACCGACTTTGCAAAGGCATTTGACAGAATTAATCATAATATTCTTTTGCAAAAACTTTACAGCTTTGGTTTCGATCCTAATTTAGTCTTACTGTTACAGTCATATTTATCAGAAAGAAAACAATATGTTTTTTACAATGGTTACGGTTCTGTCAAGTATTTGGCGAAGTCGGGAGTACCTCAAGGTTCAAATTTGGGCCCACTGTCATTTCTGTTATTTGTTAATGATCTTACAACTGGTCTGAACTGTCGGAAACTAATGTACGCTGATGATTTAAAAATTTGTTCAAACATTACCTCCTTAAATGACTGTGTTGTTCTTCAAGGAGAGATAGCCAAAATTGAAGCCTGGTGTAATTTGAACGATTTATATCTAAATGCTAAGAAATGCAATATTATTAGCTTTACAAAGAAGAAATCACCTTATTGTTATAGTTACTTAATTAATAACATCGAAATTAATCGTTTGACTAAAATTAAAGTCTTGGGAGTGATCTTCGATTAGGAATTATCTTTTTCATGTCATATCGTGTCCAAGGTCGATGATGCAATGAAGGCTTACTGTTTTATACTTCGCAACTGTAAATCGTTTACTAATATCGCGTAGGTTATTATTTTGTATTTTTCATACGTTAGAAATAAACTAGAATACTGCTCTACTGTTTGAAATCCAGTTTATTTATGCCATAGAGAGTTACTTGAAAAACCGCAAAGAAAATTTCTCAAATATTTATATTATAAGATAGATAATGCTTATCCTGAAAGAGGTACACCATATAGACAACTGATTGATAGATTTGGATTTCAAAGTTTAGATTTGAGGAGAAAATTAAACTCAGCCACTTTCCTCTACAAGTTATTAAATGGTCAAATTGATTGTCCTGAGCTTCTGAGTAAAATTAATTTTCATGTTCCTAGGCATAATTCTAGAAATACCGATACTTTTTATTGTTTGCGAAGAAGAACTAATCTTTTATTTAAGTCACCTATATACAATATGTGAAACTTATTTAATATGGTGTCGCATCTCTGTGATATAGATCATACCAGCTTAAATTCTATTTTATTAATTGTTTCAGGTACTGTAGATGAAGATTTCTGTTAATTAGTTATATATGTTATTCCTTTTGTTTTTTTTTCTATTTATTAGTCATTATTACTTTACCTATTGTTCTATATGTAATTGTCCTATTATTGGTCTTGACTGTTGGGCAATAAAGCATTATTATTATTATTATGGTAGTATAGCAGAAATTTTTTCATCGAAATCGACCTAGTAGATTTCGCACAATTCGATTGTTAATTAAGAAAATACAGAAATATACTTATTTTTCAATTTTCTCTCACGTTAAAATCAATGATTATTTTCAGCTCCCAATTTTTATATATACCTTTTTTGAATCTCAACTATCAATCCCCATTTAAACATTTTCGATTTTATCCATTTTAGCAACAATTAGAATTTCTTAGAAAAAACACTTATAAACATTTAGAGCTGGAGCTACTGTATTTTCATATTCTTCAAATGTAATTATAGGATCAAATAGAGGAAGGATTGACGAAATAAAATCCACTTTTGATCTTGTGGATACGATGAATCGTCATCGAGATATGAAAGCTCAAAGTTGAAGTGAGCAAAACAACCTACTGTACAATTAAAAGTGATTGTTTGAAGTAAATACTTTATAACTATGAAAATTTGTTCAAATCGGAAATGTATTTTAACTGTTCTGATACAACAAAGATTGATACATTTCACAGGAATCGAGCAGAGAGTCAAAGAGTGCGAGCAAAGCAGCATAATTCACTCGCGCAATTTCAATAAATCTTTTGTCATTCTTCTGTATGTAACTGTTTTGCACGTTTAAATTTTTACACGCAACTATCAGAAGTAGGTAGAGAATTTATTTTACTCTACACAAAAAATGTATACCTACCTATCAAAAGTCGAAATTATGCTCGGTTATGAAGATATTACGGAAAATATTTATTAACACATACCCCATATTTTTTGGTAGTAACTACGTATCCATAACATGACAATCTCAATAAGTCACTGTCAAGTTTGTGTTTTGCAAAAGTATGTTTCTGAAAATGCCTCGTCACAATAAATTTACGAATTATGAAATGAGAGCGACATACTACTTTCACCTGGAGTTGAAGTGTCATTGTAAAGAATCCTGTTGACTATTTCAGTTTTGTTACTTAAACTGTCAGTAACATAACTTTCTGCAGTTGTGGCTGATTTCCACCCATCATGTCTTTCGATTGCTAATACATAAACTCCTCTATTGGGCAGTAACGTTGCCGATGTTCTTCGGAATGAATGGCCTGTATATGTTTCAGGATATTCTAGTCCCGTGTTATTCTATTCCGTGTTTGCATATAAATTTACATTTTGATGAATTATAGAAAACTGTAAAGTTAAACTTATATAAAATGTGTCGTCGATTTAACCAATGATCTCGTGTTTAATTTTATATAAATTTTTATGTTTGTAAGTAAAATAAGTATTGTCATAATTTTTTTCCATTACTGTTATTAAAAACCTAACAAAACATAACACACAAGTATAGTTTAAATAATTAAACGTGAGCGTGTTTTGTTCACAAAGGAATCCAACATTTTGGATGACACTCGTATTTTCAAATGAATAAAATAATATAATTATCATTTAACACAATTGAAGGAAGTTAACAATGCCATTTTTTGTCGATGAAATCATTTGTAAAATTTTATTATATTAGAATAAAATTTGTAAATTATGTATCAGTTTATGTAATAAATATCATGAAAGACATTTTCCCCTTCCGTGTTACATAGATCTTTTGTGAATTATCCCTTTTGCCATTCTAACAAAAAAAATTATAAATTTTTGCACCGTACCTTCATACAGCGAAATAAATTGTCTTCTATTTGCAGCATCATCCCACTGTATGGTACCTTAAATTGAGACAGCTGTAGCCGGATTGTGACCGTATTAAAAATGCCCCGGACTTCTAGAAAACTGTCCCGCTATTCGGGGGCACGCAGAGCATTGTTGGCAGCCAGCGGGAGGCCAAACATATCACGGCGAAACTTAAGTTACAATAAAAAAGTTACGTATTTTATCATCGTGCAGCTAGGCCCTTGGCAGTTGGCAACCAACGGACTCGGTGTGATTCAAAACCACAGTCGGGGGCAACATTAATCTAAATAATGGCTGTTTTAATGAAAGAGATGTTTGGAGATGTCAGGCCTAATACGACAATGTGTGAATACGATTTTCTGGTCATTTCTCAACGTGGTTGGTGGTTGCCCCGACCATTGTTATCAGTTACCATTTAGCGAAAGTCTTACTTTAGCCCCCCATCCCTTCGCCTTCATTCAGGACTGGAAGGGCATTTGTAAAACGACGCAGAGCTACAACTGTATTTAGTTCAACAATAGAACAATGGGCTATGTTGAATATGTCTTATGTGTGTATTACATTTCCATCTTGTTTTCTAGGTATAACTTTCACAACTAATTTTGTATGCAGGAATCATTACGAATTAATCAAAATGAACAGTAACACAGAAACAACTGAGAATTGAAATTGTGTAGTGAATTCTTAGCCTGCATGTATGATTTGCACGTAATCGCTAATAATGAGTTACTACTATTTTTTTCAACTTGAAATCATACATTAAAGGTCCTAAATTAATCTATTGAGTTAAATTATGAATTTCACTTACTTAGTATTGAGCATTTTGAAATATTTTACTCATTTATGACATTTGAGTTTAAAATTGATTAATTGTGCTTATAAATACAAGGTGCGATGACGCATTATCGTGCAATTTCCGGTGGAACGAACACTTTGTGGACTATTCTCTTGGAATAGTAAAAGCAAATCAACATTGTCTTCACTTCTGACTCTTCCAAACGAGATTTTTTTGGTTTTGGTTCATCTAGCTCCTTCCACTTTGGTTCTTGGTTTCTGGATCACATTGAAAACACCACGTTTCACCTCTAATCACATTGTTAAAATAGCTATTTATGTAATCAGTTATGAAAAGTATGCGATATTGCGGGATCTCGCTTCGCTCGTCCCGTAAACTTGCGTCCGTTACATAAAATCATGTTTCATAACGTATTACATACAAGATTTTTTCTAATTTTGGCGAAAATGTGAAATACAAGTATTTAATTTTGATCATTTACAAGTGTAATTTAAATAACAATTATCTAGTAGGTCAGTGCCAGTTTAAATTTTCTTGTCATTAGGGTTGACATTTAATAGACGCTGATATATTCTGTGACGCTGATCGTTACTATTACCATTTATTAGGAAAAATGTGTGATTTATGTTCAGATTCTGACGATATACCGAGCGATATCGAAGAAGCGACAAGAAATGCCGTATGTTCACTGATTCCTGAAAAATCCAAAGCAGTACAAGACGGGTTATGAAAAATTTGAGAAATAGCGTGAACAGAAGAAACACGTCAATGAGAAAGTACTATTGGCATATTTCGAAGGTAAGGAGAATTTGAAGGTTTCTGAGCTATGGACACAGTACTCCATGTTGAGAACTTAGCTGTCTTTAAAAAAAGGTTTAGACATTAAAACATACAATAGTTTGGTAGCATTCTTGAAAAGGCGTTCTGATGGATACTACGCTAAGGAATCAAACGTTTTTTCAAAAGTAGTTGTTGCGAAGTTTTTGGCGGAGGCGGATGACAATAATTTTTTAATGGCTATGGTAACTAATAATTGCTTCAGTTTGTTGTCAGTTTACTAATTCGCATTTTTTGCTTTAGGTTGTGTTGGTTGTGGGAATAGCCGGTGCGTGCCGGAAGTCAGAATTAACATTTTTACGTGCTGAAGATGTTACAGTTGAGGAGACGTATTTTCGAGTAAATATTCCAAATACAAAAACTATAGTTCGTGAATTTGTAATCACCCCGGGAGATATAGAAGGACTAAACTTCGTTGACATTATCAGAAAGTATAGAAACCTACGCCAGGAAAATATTAAACACGATAGATTCTTTGTTAGATATAAAAATGGTAAATGTGGTGTACAACTAGTAGAAATTAATACTATTGGTCAGTTACCAAAGATTATTGCTCANAATTAATAAATAATTAATAAAGTGTTATTTATAAAATTACTGGCTTAAATAATAGTTACTTTATTATTTTTGTGTTGTAACCAGTTGCATAATGGTTTTCATTATGTAACTAGTTACATAAAGTAGAACATTTTGACACTTTCGATAACAAAAGATGTTAGTTTATATGTCAAAATTAGAAAAAGGAAGTTTTTGTCCTCCTTAATGATGTCCTTTGAATGTTGAATTCTCAGCAATTGTTGGTCGTTTTGTGTGGAACTAACCGTACAAACACTTTCCGGTAGCCCGAATGTTCGGCCAAAGTGAGATAAACTGATGTTTTTGAGATGCTCAATTTCAAATCCATGAATTTCAATGAAGATTTTGGCTTATCTTTGATGAATTCACTCGCAGTTTTGATGGAATCTGCGGTGATCACAGTGACCAACCGCTTTTAAATCGCGTCGGAATAAAGAATCATCACCATAAACTTTTCTTTAATACATTCACGAATCTAAGTAAAGGTTTCCAAATCTCTCACTCGTGAGTTTTTTTTGTCAATTTGCAACATTGACAGTGCTCCCCACCAATCCATCATATGTGTTTTTCCGTTATTCCCATTGCTAGGTCTTCTCCTGTCGAAATAATTTCAAAACTACAAAAGGTATCGTTGTTAAGGTTATCTCTGATGAACATTGTGTTAAATGAGTGCTAGGCTGATTAAAAAAAATCGACTCGATTTTTTTTCAAAATCCCCTCTGAAATAGATTCTGGTAGGTGAGAAGAAATGCCTGTAAAAATCGGAACTCTTAATAGAGTTTTATAGTTTAGAATATTTTGAGGTCGCGTATCGTGATTTTCTATTTTCCATTTAAATAACAAGGGAAAAATAATTTTTCAATTTCAGAATTTTATATCTTAAAAACCAATACATAGATTGATTTAAATGACTGTAACGTATTATTGCAGGGAATTGAACGTTCTAAAAAAATGTCCTTTATTTTTTTGATAAACCTACTAAATTCATGTTATAATTACACTTTTTTCTCCAGTTTCAGGTAAAATGATTAAAGTTATCATGAAATATTATAAAAAAGGCATTTAAAAGTCTAAATTGATAGTTTAAAATTTTCCACTATCACAACCGAAAGGTCTTTTATCATTAGTAAAAAAAATAATTTAAAAAAAACACTATTTAATACAATAAAAAGGATTTTAATTGATTCTTACCAGAAATGGTGGGGTTTTCAGTCACATTAATTTGAAATATTTGATAAACTTATCGGTTTGGTTTAAATTTAATCACAAATGAGTAAAATGATCAAAATGCTCAATATTGAGTGAAAATGTACTCAATAATTTCACTCAGTGGATTCACTCCGAGCCTTTATTGCTTTCACTCACACCGATTTTTACAGTGTAATGTTATATTGTGGTAATTACCTGGTATTTATGTTAAAAAAATGTCATGTGCTTATACATTCTAATCATTCTAATAAAATTTTTAACCAATTTTCCCGTATGTGATGAGCTTACAGGAAATATTTTAATAACTTCATCCGATATTCACACAGTAAATCCTCTCTCTCTTTTCATTTGGACCGTGGTAATGACAAACTGAAGGCAGCCGTAGGTCGCGAGTGTAGCGGCAAGTGTTTTTTCTGTTATCTATGCTAACGAAATGTCCTAATCTCCCGAGTGCAGCTGAAAACATCGCTCCTGGAACAAGGGTTCCCGTAGTATAACATCTCCATTTATACTAAACATTTGCATGTTGCCCAGGAACTTTCTGATTGTTTCGGAACTGCTTATATTTTATGCAGCAACTACCACTGAAACTGAATTTAACTTTATATAACATATGTAACTAGTTTACCTATCAGCATGGAAAGCACTTTGTTGAACTTAGTACCAGTTAGTTAGTCTCTTCCATACTGGGGGGTTACAATATAATTCTAGAAACATAAAAGATAAAAAGAATTTGACAGAAGTTATTTCAGTTTGATAGAAATTAATACATATAACATATTAATATTATTACACTGTAAAAAAAATCGGTGTGAGTGAAAGCAATAAAGGTTCAGAGTGAATCCACTGAGTGAAATTATTGAGTACATTTTCACTCAATATTGGGAATTTTGATCATTTTACTCATTTGTGATTATATTTAAACTAAAACTGAGTACTTTCACTCAAATATAGGTACTCCTTACGTAAATTCTTCACGTAAACTCGTATTTGGTGCACTTGTACCTAAATCAGAGTAAATCCCACTATTTTTCATATCCAGATGCATTGTCTTTGTTCCCATTGTGTTATTTGGTTATCTTGTGGTGGTGGCTTGGTGTATGGCGTTTGGTGTTCTTTTGTGTTTTGGAGTTGTCGGTTTATCTGTTTATTTTGTTATTCTTTTTATTTGTTTTCTTTGATTTCATTGCTTTATTTACGTTTATTATTTAAGTCTAATAATTAAGTCTCGATTAATATTTGGTAAACGGATATTTAAATTGTTATCTATAATTACGTATTTGTAACGTACAATATAGGTTATGGCAATCTATTCGTCCGGTCAGTTCACCAATTCCTTTAATCGAGATGTAAAATATTGTCTCTAAAACAGATTTTTGTAGAAACCACTGTGGCAGCTTCATAGTTTATGACTTTAATACAATGATATGTAAATTAAAATTTAAAGAGAATATAAATCAAGCCTGAGTAAAAATTTACTCAATAATTATTCGATTTAAATCATATTAAAGAAAAAGTCAACTCTAGATTGGTTTTATATACTCAGAATAGAGTCAAAAGTCACTCAATTGATAGTTAGCAGTAACTCGGATTTGAGAAAAACTACTAATAGAGTGAAAATTTCACTCAATCGGGTGTGGACAGAAATTGATATATTNAAATCATATTAAAGAAAAAGTAAACTCTAGATTGGTTTTATATACTCAGAATAGAGTCAAAAGTCACTCAATTGATAGTTAGCAGTAACTCGGATTTGAGAAAAACTACTAATAGAGTGAAAATTTCACTCAATCGGGTGTGGACAGAAATTGATACATTATTGTGTAAAATTCAGTGAAATTTGAGCGATTTTTTTTTACAGTGTATCTTCATGTTATATTTTAACAGTTTTGATTGCAATAGTTGTATTTTATTCAAGAATGTTAGATCAGAATCTTAAAAAATATCTATACTACTTCATATACTCAAAAAGTGTTACCTAAATTTGCTAACAATATTTACGAACAATGTTAGCAAAGCATGAAGTTTACACACTTTAAATTAATAAAAATTGCTGATTATGATTATTAGTAACATTAGAAATACAGTTATTATAAGCGATTTTGGGTTAGTTTGAGTCAATGGTTTAATTTTCAGTTATAGTGTTATCTTCTGCTATGTTTGGTCATAATTATACTTACTGGTATAAGGTATAGTCTTTGTCATGGTCTCAGACATCTCCCTGTGTTATTATTATGTTAATTTATCGGAATTACTATTGCAATTTACCCCGGCAAGGACGTGCCTTAAAATTTTCCGCCAATGACTTTCTACCTCGTGTGTCGAATGCGGTTAATTCCAAAAAAGTGTCGCAGGGATCATCTTGAAATTCTCAACAAATATCGTACAGACTGTAGCTCTGACGGCCGCGAATTCTACATTAGGAGATGGATTGAACTTAATTTTTTATTTTTCATAAAACGTTTCTTGTAACTGTTTTGGCGTGGCGTAGGTACATATTATTTTAATAAAGACTGTTTACTCTACAGGTTTTAAACTTTGGTATTTTCAAGTACTACCTCTTCAACTTTTCGAACTACTGATTAATTTTCTATGTAAAAACCTTATTTTAAAACACTACACAACAATTTCGACAAAAGTTCACTTCGATTCATAGACCTTATAAACTACTAACTGGACTATAAACTATTAACTGGACTATAAGCCAGTCTCTGTCAAGCCATTTATCATTTTTCTTCTTCCGCAGTATTTGTTAAAGTAATTGCAGTGGAATATCTTCACAATCACGATCACTTTCACCATCCAAAATTGATACAATCAATTCATTATATTCTGATGAATTCCCATCATCAGAACTCTTACCACCTCTCATCTCTGTTTATTAGAAATAGTAACAATTAAATTAAAAATGTCCCTTTCTTCTAAATCTTCAAATATTACGTTCTAGAACAGAAAAATTAAATTTTGTACATTATATTTATGAGCAACTCATATACATATGTGACATTCACTAGAATGGATATTTACAAATTGCACCAAACATAAAAAATGACCTAACAGTCATAAAATATTAACTCAGTACCAAGTAGCCGATATGTTAAACAACATAAAATACAAATTTTTCCTTTTTTCTGGCAATCTGTATAAAGTTATGGCATGTATAATATCGAAAGATTCATCCATTTTGAACATTTGTTATCAAACTGATCTGCTTTGAAATAAAATGTTAATGATTTCCCTGTTTACTATTTACTAAAAAATGTCGCTCCAGATATTGAATATATGGCTTTCACTGAAGTGTAGTTCATAAAAAAACCATTTTAGTTTACATTACAATGTACGTATATCGTGAATGAAGAGGATTCGCTGTTTTTGTCCCGAGTCTACGTCTTCACATAATAAGTTACTAATTAATATTTTTTTAATTCTATGGAAAAGTAATGATGTTCTTAGTATTATTTTATTTTTCATTTTATTGAAGCAAATGGTACCACCTAATGATATGAAAGGTTTCAAAAAGTGAAGCATTCTACCGTCGCGTCGTATAAATTACATCTGAGAGGAATAAGGTATCGAGTTTTTATAATTATACGCAGGTCAGCTATTTCTTGTCGACAGGTACTTTAAGTATTCGGTTATTATAATTTGTTTTTTATAATTTGGTTTTTATGATGATTTATTGGATGTTCAATAAGATTTTCTAAGGTGGTATGTATTGTTTGCGTGTCGTCAATAAGTCAGTTACTTAATGGCCATTTTCAAGAATTTGATTGATTAATTTATCAAGTTCATAATCTTGAACATTTGTACCTAAATTATATACCTAGATCATGTAGTTTATAATCGTATTCGTCCAAATTTACTTTCCAACCACCTAGCTTACCATTGGGTTCTTTTAATGGGAATAACCATAACTTTACAAAACTATACAATTGCAAGGTCCTTTTCAATTGTTGAATAATTATTTTCAATCGAACTTGAGTTCGTGAAGTGAACCAAATGTGTCTATTATTTTGAGATTAGAGGGTTCTAACTGAACCTTTTTTGAGCATTGTGTTATCGGTTTTGTAGTAAGAACATTGTAAGAAATTGGACTTATTTTCATGGCCGTACAATTTTTGCTTGGAGTGGGCCCAGGCCTGCAAGCTCTATTGAGGCTTCTAAAAAAAAACGATATGACAAAGCTGATATCTCCCCTCTACTCCCCCCTGCCCATGCTTATTTTCACTCAATTTCACTCAATAATGCATCCATTTCTGTCCAGACTTGATACCTAAGTGAAATTTTCCTCTATTAATATGGGTAAAACTAAAATGTACTCAATAATTTCACTCAATGAATTCACTCGGAACCTTTTTGTTTCCACGCAGACCGATTTATTTACAGTGTAGCAAAATTCGTAATACATTTTCTGTAATATCCTAAAAATTACTTAATTTTATTTTTGTTTTTGGAAACAGGATTATTTGAGTGGTACAAATTTTTTCTGGATTGGATTTTATACTTTGTCTTGTGATTATGTGTTCCGAACATGAAATATCTTCATGTAGGAACTCAGTCTTATCAGCACACTGAAAGAAATGGGCTTATTAAACTGTTTATCTAGAATAATGTGTATAGCGCATATTAAAACTTTTATAACCAATATACAACTTTTATTAAAAAAAAGCAATCATCTCCATACTCATTATTCAATCAGTTTAACTGGAAGGTGCTTAATACACCTTATGCATCTATGAAATAAAGGTTATAATGAATTACTTATACATTATTAGGTGTTATAGACTTTATATTCCAGTTGTATAGTAGGGAAGATTTGTTGTATAAAGACCAGTATCCGAATTTGTATATAACAATTGTATTAACAGAATTATTCGTTCTTATACTGAATATGTTTCCGTTTTTAACGTGTAAAACGCATCTTATAATGGTTAAGTGATCGTCACCTCTCGGTGCATAATCGGTTATGATCGTTGTTAAGTTATATTCATAGTCTTGTAATAATAATCATATGTCAGACCCGAGAGCGAAGTGCGCCGACTCAATAAGAAACCTGGCTATTCCAGCCGCTGATTTAGGGTTCGCCGCACGAGCTCATCCCTTCTAAGATTTCAGTAGCATGCTATGCATGAAGCAGAACGGTACTCAACTATCTTATACAGTCCACTTTTATTGTCCATACATGTTCAATCATTGTCAAAATAAACACACAAAACCACAACGTCTTTATTATCTTTACTCAAGAAGAGAAAATACAACAATCGTAAAATTTCCGACAGTCCGCTGTGCATCGACTTACACACGTCTAGTTTGATGAAAATGGACAGTATATGCACATGTTTTGTGGGATACATGATCATATCGCGTTGTGTGAAATGGAAAATTATTATGTAAGTATCTAACTGTTTTATGGCTTGTAATTGTTTTGTTTTTTCAAATGTAAATCTTGTCTAAATCTTAAAAATTATTATTTTGTAGGTCCTATTAGAAATCGCTGATGTTAAGTTTTACATAAGATGGAGGAACAGAAGGTTAACGGTGACAAAGAAGAGCATGGGTATAAAGTCAATCAACCAGAGGAAATAAAATTATATGGAAAGAAGCTCAACCTTTCTGGGGATGCTTCATTCTTAAGGTGGAAGAGTTATAGTGCAAATTCTCATGTAATACAAGAAAATACGGGTGCATCGTTGCTAAGAAAATAAACTGGACAGTTTTGGGAGCGATTTGTCATCATTTTTAATGCTTAAAAGTATGTTTTATGTATGTTTACATTAGAACCTTAGCTTGTAATTACAGTTATCCAATAAAATTTCTGAAAACTTAATGTCATATGTTTTTAACTCATACAGAGTATACAACAGTTTAATACATTTATTATTATAAAACTTATAACCAGTACTAGATGTTCTAATAACGATATGGAACACTTTAATAACAGTTATTGCTATTATTTCGTAAAGGGTATAAAAAACGTTGTATACTAGTTATACAATAATTTAATAAAGAATAAGGTTTATAGTCACTATACAACTGTGCTAGCAATACGCGTTTTATATCCAATATTCACCTGTTTAACTGTCACATATAGTATACAATGGTCTTATAATGGCGTATAGAATTCTAATAAAGAATAAAACGCATTTCTCTCAGTGCAATAATAAATCAGCAAAGTTTCCTTTACATTTTGATTTTAATGATTCGACTTTATCCTCAATTTTGGTGCGTCATTTTCTTACCGAATACCATTCGTCCTTAAATTATTTCGGGACATTTTTCCTTGAACACGAATATTTTTAGAAAATTATAATTTTCAAAATATTCTAGTTCACGAAAATAATTCCGGATTTGTGATATTCTAAGTTCTACTTATTTACAAATAATAAAACCTTTTTACGTTTACTTTAATTTAATATTTTTAAGAAACGTCGGAAAGCCTTCCCTAAAAACCAGTCCAAATCGTTTTCTGATTTCCAGGGTGTTATTCCCAATCTTTCTGTAAAAGATTGTGTTTTATACAATACCAGACTTTACACGGATTCCTTCGACACTCCGAAATACATTTTTGATTGAAATACACCCTTTGGAATTGATCCGGTAGTAACGATCAAAATTCGCTCTAAGCGGCACGGCCCCGACTCCATTTCCATTGTGGGATTCGATAAAAAGAGAGGTACATTTCCCTCTAGACGGTGTATCGGACTTCTCGAACGCGGATGTAACAATGGCAACAGCTCGGGACGCATGAAAGCGTAGGGGCTTAGATAGATATCTCGCAATATGATTCGAATGGCAGTCGCGCACATCTTCACCATAATCCACGACAGAGGTTCTGTAGATTCGCACCGGGGGATCAGAAGTCGAATCGGCTCTATTCATAACCTGTGACGTATTTTCACCAATAATACGTTTTCAGTTTAGTTTCGTTCAGGGGGGTGAGCCTGAAAACGTCTACGCTTTAAACTTGCGCGGAATACACATTTCTCGATTTTTTATTGCACTCAGATTTAAGGAAGACAATTTGATTATGGCGTGTCTAATTCATTAAAAATCGAGTTAAGTTTCTTAAATATCAGGTATTTAAGAAAAAGTACCAATAATAAAACAGAAAAACTGGAAAAAATTCAAAATATGGCTAGTGAGAAATAACTGATGAAATGTTCGTGTACGTAATACAATTTTTTCAAAAGATTTTGCTAATAAAGTTATCGAAGTTTAAAATAATGATGAAATTGATCCCCAAATTTTTCTTTATTTTTATAACAACGGCAACTGTAGGTGTTTTAACATTCAAAGAAATGATTAAAACTTAAAACAAAACAACAAGGTACTCTAGAAACAACCATAATTAGAGATTAACCATAATCTCATTAGTCTAAGCAAAGCGAATACTCCTTCTTTGGCTAAATTGAGCCTATAGATTTTGCAAAATACTGACCGATGTACATAAATTCTGGCTACGGTATCGATTTCAGCCGGTCATTTACTTAATAATAATAATAATAATGTATCGATTTCAGCCGGTCATTTACTTNTAAAACATCTAGTACTAATTGTAAATTCAATAATAATAAATGCGTTTAAATATTTTATACTCAGTACAAGTATATGAAGTATTAACTTGCGGGAAATTAAATTTTATTGTAGAACTAAAAATGCCACCTGAGATCTGACGTAAACTTATAACAAACATTTAAGTTAAAAAACGATGATAAATCGCTCCCAAGTTGGCCAGGTCTTAGTAGCGATGCACCAGTGTCTTGTATTACATTACATTGCATGGAAATTTGCACTATGACTCTTCCACCCTAAAATTGAAGACGCTGATTTTTTTTTCTTCTATATCTTCTGGATGATTGACTTTACCAGTACTATTCTTTGTCACAGTTAACTTTTCTGTTCCTCCATCTCAGTAAAATCGACGGTTTCCAGTAGGACACAAGATAATACTTTTTAAGGTTTAGATTTCACTTTCAAAAACAAAAAACACAAACAACGCGGTATGATCATGTATCACGCAAAACATGTGGATATGCTGTCAATCCTCATCCAACTAGAAGAAGCGTAATAGTCGATGCACAAAGTACTGTTGCAAATTTTACCATTGTAACCGAGTATGCACCAGAGGTGACGATAACTTATTTATAAGTCGCGTTTTACACGTTAAAGACAGAAAATTAATCATTATGCGAACGAATTATATACAGATGATGGTATTATTGGTTTACCCTACTATAAAGCCCATAACGCATAGTAATCTATAAGCAATTCATTATAACCTTTATTTCCTAGATGCATAAGGTGTATAAAGTGCTTTCCAGTTAAACGTATTGAATAATGAGTATGAAGATGATGTTTTTCATTGAAAATTTTATCATATTTCTTATAAAAGTTTTAATATGTGTATACGCATTATTCTAGAGAAACAATTTAATAAGTCAGTGATGGGATGAACGTGTGGAAGTTCCGGTAAAACAATAAATCATAGTTTTAATTGTAGGTAATAAACGGCCCGGATATTACTTGAAATATTTTATTCAGTATTAATCTTTGTAATTTATTCTTTCCCTCGAATAGTTTTATATCCGCCGTCAAAATTTTTACGCCAGGTTATTTCTTACGTCAGTCAGTTTAACTACCTAGTAGCTCTTCTAATTAACCAATTAATAATAGATTTATTAGTGAAACAATATAACGAGTGATACATTCCACGGGTTGATTTAAAAATCCGGCCGGTCGTAAAGATAATCCATGGAAAATATTTGACTTAACACCACGTGCGATCGCAAATCAAACATATAAATAATACGGCGTGTGTGCTTAGTGAATGATTAATATTCGTGGGGCTGCGCATTATGGAGCCCATGATCTCCGATTACGCGAGTCATAGGTCTGTGAACACATCCACACTAACTTTTCCACCCCTCGTGTGTTTGTATGGTTTGGCAACAACTGGGGGTCGCAGATCACTTACAGCCGGATAATTACACTTTTCTATTATTTACACGTTAGTCGCACTCACTCGCAGGCTTTAAATAATTAATGATTAAGATTGGCTTATACCCTTTGCTATTGATTTTTTTCACTGCCGATGCGACAGTGTCGTTTAGAGAATGAAACGGATGTATGTGCATAGTTGCCTCTTCATTACGATAAATGTTTGAAAGAAATGAAATGTTCGCTGCAATTTCAAAATATATCAAAATATTAAAAATATAATCAAATAAAATTTTAACTATCGAACATATATTTAAGAAATAAAATAGTTAATTATTGTATAACTGTTTTAAGTAGCATTTTATGCGCGCAAGAATGTATTAACGCGAGAACGTAGTTCCAGAGTTTAAATATTCTTAAGTGGATAAAAGGCAATTAAAACACTAATGCAATACAACGTTTTATTCATAATCACATCACAATCATATTTGTGGAGTCAAAAATATTGGAATTTAATAAAAAATATACGCACGACTTAATATTTCTAACTAATAGTCAATGAAACGTGGTAGGTTTTGTTATGCCTACTGATTGCTATGGTAAGTTGTTTATTATCAATTATTTAATAATCAGTTCTATCTGAATTTGGTAAAAATGCAAGAAAGTAATTGTGTTCCTGTGGTTGTTTTTGAAGAAGCTCAAAAAGCAATTTTCCATTCATTGCCAGCGAAATCTATGGAACATTATGAAAATGTATTCGGCGATTTTAACGAATGAAGGAAAAAATGGAGAGTAATGATAATAAATGAAGAAGTCGTGCTATCATATTTTTTAAGTTTGAAGAAAAAATATGCAATTGCATCTATGTGGTCGAAGTATTCGATGTTGAAGGCTACTATAAAGGTCTACAAAAATGTACATATTCGAAAATATAACAAGCTTACTGTTCATTTGAAGAGTGAATAGAGAGGATACAAAGCAAAAAAGCTGCAGTACTGGAAAGATCACATACTGAAGAATTTTTGACTGGGGCTTCCGATAAAGAATATTTAATGATTAAGGTAATACCTCTTTACCTTTTACATGTTGTTAGGTATATAGTGAACTTTAAATTATTTTAGGTTGCACTAATAATGGGAGTGTCTGTGCCTGTCGATGCTGAGAATTGATAAATTTCAAAATTAGTGACGTACAGGACATTAGCAGTTACCTCCTTGTTTCAATACCTGACACCAAGACGGGCATTTACACAAAATTTACAATTATAAAAGAAGGATTTTGCGTGAATGCTGTTGAAATATGCAGAAAATATATTTTTCTGCGCCCAATTCGCCTAACACAAGACAGATTCTTTGTAAGATATATCAATCAAAAATGTACTTCTCAGCCTGTTGGAATCAAAGGTACCCTCAATAGTTGCTTCATTCTTAAATATCGCAAATCCAGAAACATATACTGGCCATTATATGAGGCGCACTTCAACAACTGTATTGGCCAATAAAGGTGCTGGTCTTACAACTATCAAACGGCATGGTGGATGGAAGAGCTGCTCTGTAGGAGAAAGTTATGTTGAGGAGTGTATATCTAACACAATTGATATTGCAAGGAAAATATAGATGTTCCTTACAGAAAGAGACATCCTTAACTTGTGCAAATTCTTCACAAACTTCGGCAGATGTTATGCGTTCCGAAAATGATAGCAACAATGCTATAAGGGTTGTTATTAACGGAAAGGAAGTTAAATGTGATAGTTAAATTTGATTTATCATAGGTTTATTATTTTTTCATTATTCTGCTAGTGAAATAAAGTTACTTTACTTCACTAGTGGATAAAGTATCACTTTAGACGGTTCATATGTGTGGATAAAAGTCCGATTATGAGGTGGTTGTGGATAAATAGAATTTTACTCTACTTGAAAGGCTAATTCAATAATTTGTTCTAAAAAATCTTATCAACAACTAGGCACTCTTAGGTTAGATATCCCAACTAGCATTGAATTATATCAACAATACCTAGTAAATAGTTAGAAGTAAATAATTATACAAAATAAAGTCTAAGAATGATATCTCTAAATAAAATTAATATAAAAACACATACCTGTTGAACTAAAATTGTTAAATATTATTATTCAAAGAAATATATTGTATTTTGCTGTTTTATCATTATTTCTTTGAATTATTAACAATTTCAATATGTCAAGTATACAGTAAAAAATAACATAATATCAATTCAAAGGTATTTATGGGTGAAATTAGTTTAGTCTCGAATTTTGGACGAACTTAAGATTTAAACAAAGAAATGAGCTTACCAACACGATTTTTAATTAGAAAAACTAGAACATGTAAAACATTTGCTCAATTTCATTTTCGGTGTATGTGTTTGAGTTTGAGTTCATCCATTTCCTTGATCCTTTTTGTGTCTGATTACAAATTTAAAATATTTTTTGTTTATTAAAACTATAAAATAGAAAGTAAAGTCTACGCTTTACGGTTCCTTCTTCAATTTCCAATAATGATGATTTAAATCTACCTAGTTTACTCTATCTTCTTTACTGCTAAATTTTCATTTCCATAGGAGTAGGTACTTATTTACTACAGTTGATAAAACATATGTTTGTTAGTTCCGAAAAATGTAAATCGAATATATTTCATTTTCCGGAATCATCAAAACATATTAAATAATCGACCCTGAAATTGAATAACAAATTTAAGTTTCGTAAGACCATGTGTTGTGATGAATCTAACGCAATATAATAATACACATTTGCAATCGTATATTTCATCAATATTTTCCAACAGTTCTGTACCTAGATGACACTAGTACACACAACACTTCCATGATCATGTTCGTAACCCTCAGAAGGCAGAATAGGATTTATACTTGATGAACATTTAAGTAAATTTTATTTTCTATATTTTGTCATAAGAACAAAAAAATATATATGCAATTTAAAAAAAAATAAGTTGGTGTTACAAATGGCCTCAATCATGGGATCAATTATCTCTGGGGCAATTCTACAACAAACTAAAAATAAACAATAATATCTTAATTTACAATTATTCTTTGTTATTTACGTTACTTATAAATAAAATAAAAAAGAAGTAATATCTAATAGGAAAGGCGTAATATATAACAAATTGAGTCCAAGAGTCCAAAAACGTTGTGAAAATTCAACTGCTACACCTAAATGTATAACTAGGACTTATTGAACTCTTTACGTTGGTAGCTCCTATATTCCATGACGGATCTCTTCTAAAGAAATGGTCATTGTATTATATTATCAGAAATATAAACTAACACGGGTTATTTACACATAGTTGCTAAAAGAACTGCCAAAGTTACTTTAGGTCGGTTTTGGCCGTAACACAGTTCTGGACCACGGTGACTGTTATTTCACTCAGGATTGATTCTGCACAACTTTAATTTCAAAATGACGTCGATCTAAAATTTTGGTCGGGTTATCGAAGAACATATTTGGCATTATATGATTACGACTGTAGACAAGTTTGTGGCTTAGATACCTTGAATTGACAGACGCTGATGCCTTTTCATAAATATTGTGACAATACCAGTCTTGATATTAAGTTATTGATCAATTAGAGGGGAAGATAAAAAGGAAGGCCCGATTGTAAATTTTTTTTTGGGATCTAGACCATAGTCATTTAAATAGATTCGTACCTACATGTCAATACTTGTAAATATGAAAACACTCTTATAGCGGGGTTATATTTTACGACAANCGAATCATAATAATAATAATAATAGTCTTTATTTTTCCATAATAGATAACAGCAACACAAACAAAAGCATTGGTATAAAAGAAGCATACAATTATGAAAAAAAAGCCGAGGAACAGGTTAAAGTACAATATTCATTTACAAGCAAGCTATTCATCCTATCTAATACACAAATAATTACAATGTTGTCAAACAATAACATCACGGAAACTGTAGAGTTATCAATACCTATTTAAGTAATAAGGCACTTAGTTGGAAGATTAATATACTGACATTATACTTAATTTTTTCTACCCTGATCAGAAAGAAGTTTCAACTTTAATTTTTTTTAATTGACAAATGCTATATATGTTTTAATATTATGATGTAACGAGTTATAAACTTTAGTAAGAAAATGACTGTTTAAAAAACTAGGTACGGTGTAGAGGAGGACTCAGAGTACCCTTAAACCGAATATTGACATTAAGAACATCAGGTCTAAATGATATTTTATTGTAAAGATAACTACGTTAATTTCAGTCAACCAACTTCAGATAATTTATAAGACATGTGTTGATGTCTTCTGATTTTTTTTCATTATTGTTCTTTAATATTTCTTCTGTAATACATTTTTTCCTCCTTACTCCCCCATTCTGCAGCTTCTTCTTCTTCTTCTTCTTCTTCCTAGTGGTTGGTCCTGATAAGTACCATAGCACCGCGGCCTAATTAGGCTTATTGTGCGTCCCACTACTAGTCCTATTCAGCAAGTAGTTTTGTCCTTTTGACAAACTCCAAAAGCTTCCTTGCTAACACTTCTCTCAGTTCCTTGGGTTCCAAATAAGGTGCCCTCAAGAGCGCCATTCTACTACCTGCAAATACCGGATATTCGCCCGGTATATGCAGAGAAGCTTCATCCACCAAGTCACATCCTCGGCAGACCGGACTGTCTACAAGCTTTAGCTTATGTAGATGTTTCCTAAAGTGACTGTCCCGTTATGAGTCCTGTAACTCTCCTGAGCCGGATTTTGTTCAAGCTCAGTAGATCGTTTGCTCTTTCCTTCGAAGGATACTCCATGAACTCCTCAGAATGTGTTCTGGCCTTAAAGTCCAGAATTTCCTATGTTCTGTCTCAGTTCATTTGACCAGAGCCCGCCTGACCGCACTGGGAGATGTGCCACAGAAGGGCTCCGGGCCAATGAACTCTGTCTCGGATCCCTTCCTAGCAAGTTTATCCGCTTTCTCGTTCCCACAAATGCCTTTATGCCCTGGCACCCAACACAGTCTAACTGTATTATTGGTGGCCAGTTCAGTCAGCATTTTTACCCAGTCCCACACCAGTTTTGAACTTATCTTGTGTGCGCCTAAAGCTTTAATTGCAGCTTGACTATCAGAATGAGCTTACGTTTATAACCTCTACGTACATTCTCTGCCAGATACGCCATTATCGCAAAAATTTCTGCTTGGTATACTATAGGGACTCCCCCAGACTGTAGCTTGCATTCCATCTGGGTCTGAGTCCATATATTCCTGCACCCGTCCCTCTGGTCATTTTGGAGCCATCTGTAAACCATACTAGGGTGTTCAACCTTTCCTCCCATTTGCTTTGATCCTCTATTCGAGTCTCAAATGGCTTGTGGAAGTCAAACCTTAGAACCGTCCTCTCAGATATCATCCCAAAAGTTGGTTCCGACATAGATGATCCTGGAGTAGGAACTACCTCTCCAGTCGTTGTTATTCCTGAGTCTATATGTTGCTAGCCGCGTTTCTCTTTCCACCACTATATGCAGCGCTGGTAGGTTTAGCATGACTTCTAGTGAAGCTGTTGGGGTCGATGCCATCGCCCCCGTTATACCTAAATAGGCCAATCTCTGAATTCTATTCAGTTTTTCCCTCGCTATGTATATTATGTATCGCTATGTATGTCTGTTGCGTTTTTGCCACCATACCACAGCGCCGTAAAAAATCCTAGGTCTTACTATCGATGTATACAACCAGTATGACATCTTTGGCTTCAGTCACCCAGGTGCTCCCAATAAGGCGACGGCATACACACAATGTCTGCTTCGCCTTACTCATCACTTTTTCCAAGTTAGCGTTCCAAGTAAACTTATTATCTAGTATCGCAGGAAAGCCTAATGCACCTCTCCCCTATTATAGGTTCAGAGAGTCCAATCAAATTCCTTCTCCTGGTGAAGGGTACTACGACCGTTTTGTCAGGGTTTACTGACAGTGCCTGCCCCTTACATCAGTCATCTATTCATTTCAAAGCTTTCATGAGTTTTGAAACGATGATATTATGTTTCCCGACTATGAGAACGACTAAGTCGTCCGCATAGCCTTGTGTATAAAATCCCTTTCCATTAAAGCCCTCCAGTGCGCCGTCCACCATTAATCCCCATAACAAGGGAGACAGTACGCCTCCCTGGGGGCAACCCCGGCCTACCTTGGATGTCTCTCCCGAAAGGGCAGCTGTTACTCTCCGGTTTCTCAACATGGTATCTATCCAACGACACAGAGTGTCATCAAGGCCCTTGTTGTGAACTGCCCAATTAATAGATTCGAAAGGGGTATTATCAAATGCCCCTTCAATATATAAAAAAGGTGCCAAATCTAGATCTTTGTCGTCCATCGCCCTCTCTAACCTAGAACTAGGTTGTGAAGGGCTGTGTCGACTGATCTGCCTGCCTGACAGGCGTATTGGTATTTGTGTAGAGGATTTTTGCCCTTCCACGTTTTCAGGAGGAATTATGTTAAACTTATCGGGCGATATGCCTTTGCCTGGGCATACGATGGACGCCCTGGTTTAGGAATAAACGCCACGTTCGTCGATCTCCATGCCCGCGGTATATTTTGCAGCTAGGTTTTACACCTGTAGAACAGAGCCTCAATAAATGATGCCCGTTGAGCATAGGCAACCAACATTGCATGATTGGCACTGTCAATTAAAAATCCCTAAACCTTACCGACATCAGTCGTAACCATTTATGTACAATGAATGACAAACCGTTGCGACTGCGCTCGAGATAATGCGATCGTCGACTGAAATAGAATGTACTTTTAATGTAATATTGATAGATTACTGTTTTTTATAAATTTTAATTTAATTTCCAATACGAAGGAAACAAAATTGCTGGTCAAGTGGCTTGTCATCTCTGTAAATAAATAAATATCTTCCCGATTTATAAAACGCGAGAAATGTAACATGGGTGGGATCGCACGGACAACGAGCGGCATAATCCAGAATTTATACACGACGTGGAGGCCACTCATCCTCTCGTCGCGCTAATCAACAGCAGGTCATAATTTCCAATTTCAATTAAGTGGTCCGACTAAAGCATGGCTGATATAATAAAAGATAGCGATGCCAGTTATCTCATAAAGTAATATCCCATACACACATCCGGTATTACTGGGAATGAAGTGGCAGCCAATGATGAACGGACGTGCGTGGCATTAAATTAATAAGTCCGGAGCCCGAAGTTAATCCAGGACTTGTGTCTCCCGGGACTATGGGATGTCATTATTATGTAGATCACACGTTGATCCGTTTGTTTGGGGAGTCAAATCAATAACCAGTTTGAATTTCAGTACATATACGGGGCCGAACGGATATATAAGTTCAGATAATTTATGCGATTTTACAAACTGTTTTCCATTATACCTGAGAAAGAAGTTAATATTGTCTGCCTGATGATTATAGAAATAAATTATTTGTGTAGGTTTGATTTATGTATCAGAACCATGTTTGAACTCTTTTTGTGCGGTTATTAAAAGATTTTATGAATATCTATTTGATTCATCATCACTGTTATCACAAATAATAGTGAATATTAAAATTGTCATATTTTGATAATATAATAAAGCGAGAGACCCATACCATTCTTTAGAGGATAATTTCTAGGCCTTCTAGGATAGAGAACTTTCATGACGAAAAAATTTCAAGCAGAATTTGCGCAATGGAAATTGAAATACGGGTTGCCCATTCTAGCATCTCGGAAAGGGTTGCATATATTTGTGCAAAATATATAATTTTTTCATAATCAACTGATACAACAAATTTAAATTTTCTTTTTCTTTATGAAGTTCTTTTTGTAGGCCTAGAGTGCATCCCTTTAAAAATGGTATGAGTCTCATGCTTTATTATCAAAATATGACCACTTTAATTTTCACCAGGGCTACTGCTATGCTCTAATGAAAAAGTACTTAAAACAAAATATAGTTTACCTTACCGCAAATTTTCAGGGGCTTCTGATTTTAAAATAAACAAATAAATCAAGAGAAACACTTTCTCTACACAGCTTACTACATTGAAAAACAAATCTTGAATCAAGTGTACATTTATCTACATATATTTATATTTATATTAGAATATAAATATTCAATTAAGCATTTTTTTTCGAAAAGATTTGTTAAAGGGGAAGATACTTTACTTAAATGAAGGACATTTGATTCTTAAACAGACTGTTAGTTTTTACGGCAAATAAATTAATTTTTCTTGCTAAATTTCGATTTAATTTTTGATCAGCCTCAGGAGTGCAAAAGGAAAATAAATGTATGCAGACAATAAAAAAACAATTGTGATTATTGCAAAATTACTATATATACAGGGNACCTTGAATTGACAGACGCTGATGCCTTTTCATAAATATTGCGATAATACCAGTCTTGCTCTTAAGTTACTGATCAATTAGATCAAAAAGGAAGGCCAGTTTGTAAACTGTTTTGGGATCTAGACCATAGTCATTTAAATAGATTCGTACCTACATGTCAATACTTGTAAATATGAGAAAACTCTTATAGCGGGGTTATATTTTACGACAACTAAAGTATTTTTAACAAAGGATTCTCTCTCTTTATAGTATATTGAGAAGTCACATGGTACAACCAGACAGCTTGCTGCATAATTTTTTTTTCTATACTCTCTTGTAAGTAGATTTACTGTTGTTCTATCTGTTTTTCTTTGTGTTAGGTAGCAGAAAACGATTTATAATATCGTTGGTTGTCAGATCTACCCATACAACTAACCCCCAAATTATTACATCGACTGTTATTTTCAAATTAAAATGTATTTATCTTCTATTGGANGTCCATGAACAATTTTGATCATGTTTATTATTATTTTTTTAAATATCATTTAATAAGTAAGTGTTGTTACCTAGCACATAATACTCATTGTAAAGGACATAGTTTTTTTTTATTGCTAAATAGAAAAATATATATTAAGGTAAGTATCAGTTAAAATGAAGAATAGAAAATGTCAATGCAGATTTTATTCACAATTTAGATACCTGCAATTCTATCATAATCTATCGTAATAGATGGACAGTTATACCATGAATAATAATAATTAAAAATGGCAAATCGGTTATAGATTGTTTACAAGTGTATTAATATTTTCCTTGTGATAAAAAACATTTTAGTAGAAATATTGATTATATGTGAATGTTCAAATAACATAAGGAATTTTGAAATAGGTTTCATTTTCGACTGTATTATTGTTTCCATCTCCATTACAACCAGTAGGCCAAATTTACTAAAATTTCTCTGCGTCTTCTTTGAAATTTTCATCATCATTTTATCGTATTCTGATTTAGACAGTTCAATTTTCGTCTAAAATCAAAAATTGTTATTTACGTCAGTTTTTTGGGTTACTGAATTTTATAATGTTGTCAAATTTATTTCCAGTAGGTAACAGTCTGGTATTTACATATTATTTTTAAAAATACATTGAAAAAAATGTGCTTTATTCATTATTAGAATTATAAACGGGATAATAAGAACATTGTACACTATATGTGACAAACAAACATGTTAATATTGGATAGAAAATGCGTAAAGTTAACATACATGTATAGTGACTATAAACCATATTTTTCAATAAATTATTATGTAACTGGTATACAATGTTGTTTACACCCTGTGTCAAATGATGTCCATAACTATTATTATAGTGGTCTATACTCGATATTAAAACATCTAGTACTAATTGTAAATTCAATAATAATAAATGCGTTTAAATATTTTATACTCAGTACAAGTATATGAAGTATTAACTTGCGGGAAATTAAATTTTATTGTAGAACTAAAAATGCCACCTGAGATCTGACGTAAACTTATAACAAACATTTAAGTTAAAAAACGATGATAAATCGCTCCCAAGTTGGCCAGGTCTTAGTAGCGATGCACCAGTGTCTTGTATTACATTACATTGCATGGAAATTTGCACTATGACTCTTCCACCCTAAAATTGAAGACGCTGATTTTTTTTTCTTCTATATCTTCTGGATGATTGACTTTACCAGTACTATTCTTTGTCACAGTTAACTTTTCTGTTCCTCCATCTCAGTAAAATCGACGGTTTCCAGTAGGACACAAGATAATACTTTTTAAGGTTTAGATTTCACTTTCAAAAACAAAAAACACAAACAACGCGGTATGATCATGTATCACGCAAAACATGTGGATATGCTGTCAATCCTCATCCAACTAGAAGAAGCGTAATAGTCGATGCACAAAGTACTGTTGCAAATTTTACCATTGTAACCGAGTATGCACCAGAGGTGACGATAACTTATTTATAAGTCGCGTTTTACACGTTAAAGACAGAAAATTAATCATTATGCGAACGAATTATATACAGATGATGGTATTATTGGTTTACCCTACTATAAAGCCCATAACGCATAGTAATCTATAAGCAATTCATTATAACCTTTATTTCCTAGATGCATAAGGTGTATAAAGTGCTTTCCAGTTAAACGTATTGAATAATGAGTATGAAGATGATGTTTTTCATTGAAAATTTTATCATATTTCTTATAAAAGTTTTAATATGTGTATACGCATTATTCTAGAGAAACAATTTAATAAGTCAGTGATGGGATGAACGTGTGGAAGTTCCGGTAAAACAATAAATCATAGTTTTAATTGTAGGTAATAAACGGCCCGGATATTACTTGAAATATTTTATTCAGTATTAATCTTTGTAATTTATTCTTTCCCTCGAATAGTTTTATATCCGCCGTCAAAATTTTTACGCCAGGTTATTTCTTACGTCAGTCAGTTTAACTACCTAGTAGCTCTTCTAATTAACCAATTAATAATAGATTTATTAGTGAAACAATATAACGAGTGATACATTCCACGGGTTGATTTAAAAATCCGGCCGGTCGTAAAGATAATCCATGGAAAATATTTGACTTAACACCACGTGCGATCGCAAATCAAACATATAAATAATACGGCGTGTGTGCTTAGTGAATGATTAATATTCGTGGGGCTGCGCATTATGGAGCCCATGATCTCCGATTACGCGAGTCATAGGTCTGTGAACACATCCACACTAACTTTTCCACCCCTCGTGTGTTTGTATGGTTTGGCAACAACTGGGGGTCGCAGATCACTTACAGCCGGATAATTACACTTTTCTATTATTTACACGTTAGTCGCACTCACTCGCAGGCTTTAAATAATTAATGATTAAGATTGGCTTATACCCTTTGCTATTGATTTTTTTCACTGCCGATGCGACAGTGTCGTTTAGAGAATGAAACGGATGTATGTGCATAGTTGCCTCTTCATTACGATAAATGTTTGAAAGAAATGAAATGTTCGCTGCAATTTCAAAATATATCAAAATATTAAAAATATAATCAAATAAAATTTTAACTATCGAACATATATTTAAGAAATAAAATAGTTAATTATTGTATAACTGTTTTAAGTAGCATTTTATGCGCGCAAGAATGTATTAACGCGAGAACGTAGTTCCAGAGTTTAAATATTCTTAAGTGGATAAAAGGCAATTAAAACACTAATACAATACAACGTTTTATCCATAATCACATCACAATCATATTTGTGGAGTCAGAAATATTGGAATTTAATAAAAAAAATATACGCACGACTTGATATTTCTAACTAGTAGTCAATGAAACGTGGTAGGTTTTGTTATGCCTACTGATTGCTATGGTACGTTGTTTATTATCAATTATTTAATAAACAGTTTTATCTGAATTTGGTAAAATGCAAGAAAGTAATTGTGTTCCTGTGGCTGTTTTTGAAGAAGCTCAAGAAGCAATTTTCCATTCATTGCCAGCGAAATCTATGGAATATTATTAAAAAGTATTCGCCGATTTTAACGAATGAAGGAAAAAACGGAGAGTAATGATAAATGAAGAAGTCCTGCTATCATATTTTTTAAGTTTGAAGAAAAAATATGCAATTGCATCTTTAGCCCTTCCACAAATAAGATGTGGATCTTATTTGTGGGAGGGAGAAATGAATGATTTAAATAATCTACCTAGTTTACTCTATCTTCTTTACTGCTAAATTTTCATTTGCAATAAGTAGGTACTTATTTACTACAGTTGATAAAACATATGTTTATTAGTTCAGAATATATTTTATTTTCCGGAATCATCAAAACATATTAAATAATCGACCCTGAAATTNAAAACTGTTTTGGAACTGCTGAAATACATGTATTTTATCGCGGCGAGTACTTACAAAAAATTCTGTAACACTTTTTACGAGTTTGTAGGTTTCTTATGAAGCTGGGCTGTATTCAAAAGTCACTTTGTAATACATTGTTTTAGTGATTGCTGTGCTGTTTTTCGAGGGTACATTTGATAGCTGCATTTCCAAGATTTCTTTTGAAAATGGCGTATTTATTTTGCGATCGCGAATATTATATGCTCATAATTTATGGCGAAGCAAACGAACGAAGATCCATATTTCGGAGTGCGCAACTTTCCAAACATTACTTTTCCCAATAGCTGGATAGGCCGTGGCAACCTAATTATATAGCCCCCCGGTCTCCGGATCTCGCCCCTTTAGACTTCTTTTTGTGGGAATATGTGAAAAGTGTTGTGTATTCCACGGAAGTTTGTGACATCGACCAACTGCGACATCGTATTGCCGAAGCTATTAATGCGATCCGAAAGGACGTGCTGGAGCTTGTGTGCAAGCAAATGGTGGATACATCGAATATCTTCTACATATGAAAATCAACAGTTCTCAAAAGGTGGTTCCTTGCAATGTTGAGGTTAGTCAGATTATAAAATTACATTTTACTCAACACAAATCCATGTATTTACCTCATTTTGACATAGCGGACATGTGACAAAAATATTTGACATAAGTTCATTAACATCTTGTATATTTAGACAAAAATTAGGGAAAAAATCCTATATTTGGGCGTTTTCACCCAAAAATTTCTCTTTTTTCCGAAATTTGTCGCGAAGTCATGAATTTTGACTACAGCATTGTGTTCAGCACATCGAATTCCTTCGGAAATGATATGTAGCTCTCTTGAGTTTGAACTTTTTTATTTGTATGACTGTGTTATCCAAGTGTCATACTTTAAATGTCATTGCTACTGACATAGTTATAATTGCTTTGTACCTACTGGCAAAGAGTGACCTACCAATCTACAAGGGTTATGAAAGTATATGTGGTTTCGCATTAGACGCAAATAAACTTTCATTTTAACGATATTGTTAACTTATTGGTAGGTACTGATGAGAATGAATAAATTCAAAAATGGTAATGCTGCCGACGAATAATTTTAGCTGCACATGTTCGCATAGAAGATGCTTCCATAATATCGTTAAATTAAAAGCTATCTAAGTATTCTGATAGATTTTCAGACCATGGAAATTAATGAACTTTGCATATGACCAACTCCTTGAAGGGGGATATTGAGCTTTATATCAAAGATAAATTGTGCACTACTACATCTTTCAAAAATAGTTTTGTGGTCGTAACAGATGATCATATTATGCTGCTACTTACACAACTTCACTATACGTTACATTACATTCCTTCAATGTCCATGTCAATAATTATACAGATTCAGAAACGTAGTTTTTCCTCTAAATTTGATAAAATTGTATATTAAAACATATTTACACTGTTTGTATTTCAACGTTGGTAGGAACATGGGAGACGCGAATTTATCTCAAATTTCTTCACTACAGTAAAACCAATTACAGTGAGTTGTGTAGTGCTAAACAATAAAATGAAGTCAGTAGAAACGAAAACTTCTCTCGAGAAACTACGAGTTACATTATCTTGTAAATATACGAGATCCGATTTAATTTATTTATTACTTATCGCTAATTGCTTATAACTGTCCTTATTTAGTAGACATTAGTTTTTATTTGTTTAGGAAGTTTTATAATCAATATGGGGCTATCGCCACAGATAACTAATTTGTCATTGATTGTCAAATTAAAGTGAAACATGTGCCGTCTATATTGGAACCATTAAGATAATATGAATTAAGAGTTAAACTGAGGAAAAACCGAGTTAAGCATTAAATTTATTGCGTAGATAGTTTAATCGTACCCAATATACGTCAATGGTCAAATTAACAATCCGCCTTTAAGGACTATAACGATAAGTTAAATATGTCATAATGGAATTATTATATTAATACAGGACGGAATCGAGTCATCTTTTAAAGGAATGAGATAAAACTTACTCTTCTGATTGGTGAGCCATTTTCTGTACACTAAAAAAAATAAGTAAAATTCAGAACATCCTTTATGTTTGAATTTCTGTCCATACCACACAGGTACCCACCTAATATAGTACCTACTTCCGTACTTAATTTTTGTCATTTATACCTACTGGTTGCTATGGTATGTTGTTTATTATCAATTATTTAATAAACAGTTCTATCTGAATTTAAAAATGCAAGAAAGTAATTGTGTTCCTCTGGCTGCTTTTGAATAAACTCAAGAAGGAATTTTCCATTTCTTGCCAGCGAAATCCAGGGAACATTACGAAAAAGTGTTCGCCGAATGGAGGAAAAAACGGAGAGTAACAATAAATGAAGAAGTCATGCTATCGTATTTTTTAAATTTGAAGAAAAAATATGCAATTTCATCTATGTGGACGAAGTACTCTATGTTGAAGGTTACTATAAAGGTCTACAAAAATATAGATATTGGAAAATATAACAAGCTTGCTGCTTATTTGAAGAGTGAATCGAGAGTATACAAAGCTGCAGTATTGCAAAGAGCACATATTGAAGAATTTTTTACTGGAGCTTCCGATAAAGAATATTTAATGATTAAGGTAATATCTGTTTACCTTTTGCATGTTGTTAGGTATATAGTGATCGTTGAATTATTTTAGGTTGTACTAATAATGGGGGTTTCTGGGTACCTGTCGATGCTGCATATTTGAAAATTAGTGACGTACAAGACGTTGGCAGTTACCTACTTGTTTCAATACCTGACACCATTTCAAGAAAATTTACAATTATAGAAGAGGGATTTTGCGTGAATGCTGTTGAAATTTGCAGAAAATATATTTCTCTGCACCTAATTCGCCAAACCTACAAAACAGATTCCTTTTAAGATAGGTACATCAATCAAAAATGTACTTCTCAGCCTGTTGCAATCAACACATTGGCGAAGGTACCCTCAATAGTTGTTTCACTCCTGAATATTGCAAATCCAGAAGGCCATTGGCCATACTGGCCATTGTATGAGGCGCACTTCAACAACTTTATTGGCCAATAAAGGTGCTGATCTTACAACCATCAAACGGCATGGTGGATGGAAGAGCTCCTCTGTGGCAGAAAGTTATGTTTAGGAGTCTATATCGAACAAATCTGAAATTGCAAGGAAAATCCAAGGAAAATATAGCGTTTCCTTACAAGAAGGGACATCCGTAACTTGTGCAAATTCTTCACAAACTTCGGTAGATGTTATGCGTTCCGAAAATGAAGGCAACAATCCTACAATGGTTGCTATTAACGGAAAGGAAGTTAAATGTGATAAAACAAAAAACGAAATATCTATTACTCTAAATGTAAATGTTAATGTTAACAAGCAAAAAAATTAAATTTGATTTATTATAGGTTTAATATTAATTCATTATTCTACTGGTGAAATAAAGTTACTTTATTCCACTAGTGGATAAAGTATTGCTTTAGACGGTTCATATGTGTGGATAAATGTCCGGTTATAAGGTGATTGTGGATAAAACAATTAAATTGTTTGAATGTTACGGGTTAATAAATTTTCTTGAGGGAATCAATAAGCAAAGGGGAGACTCGAAAGTAAATGTTATTTTTTTAAGATAGAACCAGTAAAAATATTCTGAATGATAAAAGTATATGTATCTTAGAAAAAAATAAGAGAGATTGTAATAAAGAATAACACAAAATAAATAGTAGATGCAAGACGTAATTTCGGAATCCAAGGATTAAAATTTTTGATCCCGAAATACCAATTGTGTCTTGATCCCTTAACTGGATTTTGATATACCTAGTATGTTATATGTAGCGTTTATATAATTTCGAGCTTGGGATAGTAAAGCCCTGCCAATTGATATTTGTTAAATGTCACTATCATCCAGACTGGTATTTGTTTAGTTAAAGGTTTGCCATTTCACAATATGGAACGTTTTACGACCGAGCAACGCGTTAAAATTATTAAATTATGCTACGAAAATGGTGGATCTTCGGTGACTGCATTTCGCGCACTTCGGGGAGATTATGATTGACATAATCGTCCATCCCAGTAAACAACCACCAATACAGTGAGGAAATTCCAATAGACTGGATCGGTGACAGACATCGTAAGACCTGTGCATTATCGTTTTGCCCGTTCAATCGAAAACATAGCCGCTGTGAATGAAAGTGTTAACGATGACCCGAATCTTTCGACTTCAAGTCGAGCTCAGCATTTGGGCCTGTCATACGGCACATTGTGGCGCCATGATCATCGAATTAATTTTTTAGCCTGAAATTGAAGATTTTGATTTGGACGATATGCGGTTTCAACAAAATGGGGCCACATGCCACACAACGCGGCCAATTATGGCTCTATTGCGCGAGAAATTCCCAGGACGCGTAATTTCGAGATTCGGCGACGTGGCTTGGCCACCAAAATCCTACGATTTAACGCCTTTGGACTTCTCTTTGTGGGGCTATGCGAAAGACTGTGGTTATGCAAACAATCCCACAACTTTGGAGAAATTGAAGGACGAGAGGCCATCAAGTTATGGCCGAATTATTGCCCGAATTGTGTGAAAAAGTCTTCGAAAATTACCTCAAAAAGATTGAGTCCTGCAAACGGTTCCGTGGAGGACATTTGAATGATATTGTTTTTCACGCATAAAGGCATAGTCCAAACTTTATTATGAAATAAAAGTTCCATCGAAATTTAAATATTCAGTGTGTTTTTTTAAACTTCACTTTCCCAAGGAGAAAATGGAAAACCCGTTATATTCATAATAATACTATATTGTTATAACAATTTCTAGTATTCATAATTTCCTCATCGTGATAGTAATTTTGTAATACCCATCTATCTAGATACTATTTACCCAGAGTTTACACAGCTTGTCACCGGTAGGTATTTCAACATCGCTTGCCGAAGAAAATATTTTTTCTTTGCGCTGGAGACGAGTATGTCGCAGTTTTGTTTCCGAGATGTAGTTATTTATTTACGAGGCAGCCGTTTCTGTTTGAATCTGGAGCGATATTACAAAAGTCGTGTTGTATGCCGGTAACAACGAGTGCATGATTGCCGGTTGGTTTATGGGACTCAGTGGGTGGCAGCTCTGATATCTGCGACGCTGATTGTCTTGCAGTTCTTCTTCTGGCGACCTCCGACCCCGTGTCGTTGTGTTTGTATCGAGATTTTCTGCTTGCTTTACTTTACATCGATGTACGTCGCATGATTCACTTATGGCCCGTATCAGTTCGTGACAACAATTGATAGTTTCGGATTTTATAAATTTAATTTATGGATATCTCGTTGTAGCCTCCCAATCACTTCAAATAAAACGGTTGCAACTATATGCAGAATGGAATGTCCCTTGCACAAAACACAGGTTGTGTGCAAGGCACTACATTTTTAACAATGTTTTGATTTGTAAAAATGTGATTTTATTGAAAAAATAATATTTACAATAAATAAATGATATGTGGATTACAAAAGACTTATGAATCACTTACTGGCCTAGGTGTCTGTCCCTGGTTAATGAATTGTATGGCACCAAGGTCGACGTTTGAACACCTTCTATGATGACTCCTCAGGGGTCCTGCAATGATGTTCGCATTAAATTGGAAAGGGCTTCGTAACTCAGATTCGAAAGTGGAGTGAATTTTCGAAAGCTGGATATGTATATTTAGATCATCAACAGACTCTAATTCCATAGAATATTTTACTGCTGAAGAGTTTGTAAAATTGTAAGTGAAATTTCCTCCATTACAATGCGTGTAGGCTAGAGGTTCCCAAACTTTTTTGTCTCGTAGCCAATTTTTACGGTTTTGGGTAGACCCCCGCCTTTCTAATATTTAATCGTTACAAATTCATTAATTTCAAATATGTTTTTGAAAGCTGACACAGTGCAAGTTTTTACAAGTTACAAGTGTTGCGACCACAAAGCAAATAACCTACTACACAATTTTATGAAATATACTTCCAATAACGAAAGTATAAAAATCATTTTATATGTAAAATAAAATCGCTTAACTGATCTCAAGAGAATATTCTTAAAATTAGCATTAATTAAAATTTAAAGCAATTAACTTATTGGTTTGACACGTCAACGGAGAATGATCCCATCATCGATATCGAATTTTCCCATGATTATACCATGAAGTCATAAATTTTCCCAAATCTAGCTCCTTTTCATCATGTTTCCTAAATATTTATGTTTTAAAAATGTTTACTTCATATGTAATTTATATGTATATTATAAGAAAGTATTTTATGAGTAAGTCCGAAGTCAGTTGAACATGTATAAAAACGCTTAGCAATAAAATGTAATGAGTTTCATAGGCGTCCCTAAAAAAGTTTTCTAGTAAATGCAAAAATAACAATAATTTGTATATAAAGTGTAGAAAATTTCTATTATATGTTCATTTGGCCAATGACATATTTTAATTATTTATGTCCTCAAACAATTTTATTATATTGATGGTAGATTTTGGTTACATATCAAAAAACATTTACATTTTTATTAAAATATATACTGCTCGGCAAGAACCAACAGGTACAGCTAAAGTTGGTTATTTACTTTCTTTATAATAAATTAAAATTCCTGAATCACACCCAATTCCGCATTGCTGCACTGCACTGCTAGGCAACTCGTCGACAACTGAAATTTATGACCCAGTCGCCCAGTGCGGCTGTGTGTGTGTATGCCGTTTGCCCGCGCGCACATTCTTCAATTAGACGTATACATTTCTACCAGCTCCACATTTAGTTCGACCAGACTTGTATATGGGTGTGGATAAATAAATATGGGAACAAGTTTTTCAACTATTTCAAAGCCGAGTTGCTGCGTAGCGATCGGGCCTAGTGCATACTGCCTAGCTGTTTGGTCTTCAATTGAGATCGGAAAGACTATACTACATATCTGTGTTATGTAAATTATTCAATTTATGGATAGCCAAATTTCGTATTGTTGTAATGTAATGTAATAGTCATCTAAACTGTTTATTATTTGATAGTAGATATCATTCTGTGGCGCACACTGTACAAAAATCGGTGATAGTGAAAACAATAAAGGTTCGGAGTGAAATTATTGAGTACATTTTCACTCAATATTGGGCATTTTGCTCTTTTGTGATTATATTTAAACTAAAACTAAGTACTTTCACTTAAATATAGGTACTCCTTAAATTAATTCTTCACGTAAACTCATATTTGGTGCACTTGTACTTAAATCGGAGTAAATGTCTTCATTACTGAGTGTTCCCACCCGTTTTCATATCCAGATGCATATTATTTGTTTGTTCCCATCGTCCCATTAGGTTATCTCATGGTCGTGGCGTGGTGGATGGCAGTATGGCGTATGGTGTGCTTTGGAGTTGGACAAGTATCTGTTTATCTGGTTATTCTAGTGAAAATTGTATTTTAATGCAGTGATTTAATTATAATAGTTAAAGACAATATATTGTTATGTTTTATTAATTTGGAAATTTTATATCAATTCTTTTATCGGCACCGAGACACAAAAATGTCGAATTAACACAAATTTTGATATTAAATGTATTTAAAATAGTCACTAACAAGATGTGAATTAGTATAATGGAGTTAAATGGAAGATGTGTATCAATTGTAAGTTAAAAATTTGTTATTAATGAATTTTCACGACAAAACGTCTCGACTGTCAAAGTTATAACTAGATTTGAATTTGGATATTCGTTAAACTATGTAAATGCACTCATGTTGTACAATTATGTTGTAAGGAACAGTAAAGAACAATGTTACAATATTAAAAGTCAATTATAAATTCTGGCTTGAGCGCATTTAATCATCATAGTGAAATTTTGACAAGTCATCAACGTAAGATAGGTGTAGATAAGGTGTTTCACATATAATTCCGATTCATGCAATAAAACTGGTATGTAAACGAAGCATAGTGTACCTGTAACCAGAATATATGTGTGGAATTAAACCTATGCATCTGTGAAAACTTTTCTGTAGCATATAAATATTGACAGTTGTTGTTCCGTCAAAATTTTGTAAAATGTTAGTTGTAAAAGTGTATCAGGACAGCAAAATCATATGTGCAGAATGTAAAAGACCCTCATAACTCCATAAAATGTGTTTGAACTCCAACCAAAGGTCAATGTGTTGTTTAGACTTTATAATGCTTGTCGGAACGGAGTAATCTAAAACTCTCTTTCATATACATCTGAAAAAACGAATAAAGACTGTAAAAAGGTGTTTAATAGGTTGTACTAAAGACAGAAAGGACAGACATGCTGAGAATTAGTCCATGCATCAAAATTAAGTTGAAATTTGTAAAATTAAGTAAAATTTTGGCATAATTTTTAACTTAACCTAGAGACGTGCAATTGATGTCAAAAGATGCAGAAAAATGCAAGGAAGCTGAAAATAGCATGCATCTCAATTCAATCCATAAGCCAGTATTTGTCTAAATAAAATTTCAAAAATGTTGGTTATGGTTGCTATAGTAATTTTAATTTGTTTTCCACGTTTAATAAAACCAATATCGGGGCTCGAGGTTGCCAGTCTTCCATGTTTACCTGTAGCAGTAACATCGTTAGTTTGCTCCTAGAAAAACAATTGCTATCAGTTAAAATCAACAAGTCAGTAAAAATTGTATACTTATCCAGCCATCTTGGTGATCTAATGTCGTGATAAAATTCAACAGTCAAAAGTCAGAATGTTACATTAGTGGAAGTGACATTAGTCCGAAAAATCATTCAACAGCCTCAACACAAGCAGCTGGGGAAACAACAAATTGAAACAAGGTGAATTTGCATAAATAAAAAAGTGACGAGTGGAATCTATAAAAAATATAGTGCAGTGTACTTTCATCTGGAGGAATTCCTGTAACAGCAACATAAAGGAAACTTCGGCAATCTTCGCGGCGAGACGCCAGTACAACGAGAGAACGTCAGACCAGCGCGAATACGTATAGGAGTTTTCACAATACAGCGTGGTTACATGCGGATTTAACAACCAGTAAGAAATCTGTCATCATAAGTGTCGAGACTTATTAAACAAATTTGCAAATTTGAAACACAAAGCGCTATATAAATCTTTACATTAAAATTCTCACTGCATATTTATATGTAACTAATGCACAATTTTTACAAATTCAACTACTGATAGTATAAACACATTTATGCACTGTTATAGTAGAAATTTGAGAGGGAATTTATTGTTCATTCATCTAGTTTAAGGATTACAACAATTGTAGATCGTAACAAAACCCATAACCTGCTAAATCTAGTAATACATTAATATTTTGTTATTTTAAATACATCTTTCATTTAAAGAAATTAGAGTAGAAATTCAATACATCAAATTTTAAATCAAAATATAAAAATAAATCAAAACAAAGGAACCCACACACTGAGAGAGGCTCATAATCAATCGTAACAAAATAACAACTACATATAAAAAAAATAAAGGCATCCACAAAAACATAATAATATTAAGTCTCGATTAATATTTAGTTAAAAAAAGGATAGTTATGGTAATCTATTCGTCCGATCAATTCCTTTAATCGACACCTAAAATATTGTCTCTAAAATAGATTTGCGTAGAAACCACTGTGGCAGCTTAGTAGTTTATGACTTTAATAAAATGATATTTAAATTAAAATTTAAAGAAGATATAAACCAAGTCTGCATAAAAAATGACCCAATAATAGTTAAATTTAAATCATATTAGAGAAAAAGTCAACTCTACATTGGTTTTATATGCTCAGAATAGAGTCAAAAGTCACTCAATTGATAGCATTTGAGTAAAACTTACTCATTTCTGATGCAATAGTTTCACTCAGTTGTACTCATACTAATATAGTGAAAATTTAATTCAATCGGGTGTGACATAAATTGATACATTATTGAGTAAAACTGAATGAAGTCTGAGTAAAATTTTTTATAGTGTATGTATATGTTTTTTTGAACAATTAAGAACCATTTAAGATATACAGACATTTAAATTGACAAATTAAACAGTAGACTTTTTAATGTCAAATAGCTTGTACCTAACGAAAGCTCTGTTCTTAGAGCTCTGGTTAAATATTTTTTGGTTTAGTTGTCCCACAAAGAAAGTTGATAAACAACATTCTTTTGTAACGAAATGAATACAACTCTATCAAGCGTTGGGGACGAGCCATCTTCAGATAGTATCGCCTTCCCAAAATTGATTATTAAGCAGATGCCGTTTACTTAATTTAAATTTAATTCTTAAGCTCTCCATGTAGGGCTATTGTTATTTAAAGCCCGGTTTGTATTATAATATATGGAGCGCATTTAAAATAGTCTCGGTACATATGTAAATGTCAGGACGTATCTCTAAATCAAGATCAATTCAAGACATAATTATATAATAATAGAACCGTCAGAGATAACGCCATTGTTTAAGTTGGTAGCAGAACACATTCACAAAGGTTGGCAATCTGTTTCCGAAACAAATGAATACAAGGCGTAAGACAAGCTTAATTAAACCATACATCACTATCAAGTATTTCCTCTTCTAAGTTTCGGATTACCTTGTTAGCTGGAATCGGATTAATCATTCTGGATTTTTAATTCATTTTGCCACGCTTAAAACAAATCTCCGGGAGATTTATGGTCTTGTTCCACTAAATCTATTTCTATATTCACGAAAATTTCAGGAATTTCAACTAAATCGTGTTTAATCGCGATAAATTTTCCCGCTTTACTTCAGGGCAAGTAATTAAAATATATATAATTAGAATTTATCACCGTCTTTTATATGTTGAGTATATTTTATATCCAGGAGAATGAGTCGTAGTAAATTATTTTTGCTGCTAAGATAAAATTGGACCTTACATTAAGACAGGACAAAAATTATTTTCTTCCCACTTTTACAGCATTTTGTATAAAGACATATACAGTCTCTATTAGTCCAATAAAATGTACAAAATGTCAGTTAGCAGCTTTTAAAGTAAGAGTAAAATAAGTGGCTAACATAAAAGGAAAAAGAACAAATAAATATATCAACAGAATACCAATATCATAATACAAATCACAGCTAACTAGCCATAAACTGCACACGAAAATACACTAGGCGCACACTCACTGAAAAAGTTGCGATAACATCCACGCATCCAACCTGTTTTTGAAGGAGTTGACTGATGGGGCAGTAACAACAGCTGAATGTAGGCTATTCCAATGGTAGAACACTTCATCTGGGAAGAAGTTTTGACGCAAAGATGTTTTGAAGTATTCTCTTGACAATTTAAATTGATGATCACGTAAAAGTTCATCCAAATTTAACCTAAACAATTCTACAAAAGTTAGGCCATTCTGATTTTTTAGAATCTTGTACACTTGGATAAGATCACCACGTAGACGTCTCACATTAGTACAAGTAATTTTCAAATTATCCAAACGGTAATGATATGAAAGTGATTTAAATTTGGTGATCCATTTTGTGAATCTTCTCTGCACGCTTTCTATCAGATTGATATCTTTTACCAGGTAAGGCGACCAGTATTCCAGATGTGGGAGAATATAATTTTAAGAAGACTTGTTCGTTTGAGCTCTGGGATTATTTGGAATTATTTGTACCAATATGTATAACAATACATTTAAATTCAGTGGGATGAGCCAATCATTGCACCAGTGCTCGATGGAAATAATATCATCTTCTACAGTCTGATGATCTTGCAGTGCATTCTCAAATATCTTTGTATCATCGGCATACAGTGCATGCTGCGATTTGAGCTTTAGCGAGAGGTCGGCTGTATATACCAAGAATCGAACCGGTCCCAGAACAGAACCTTGAGGTACCCCAGAAAGAACTACTTGTGATTCCGAATGCTATTTGCCAACTCGTACTGAAAACTATCTATCCAGGCAAGTAATGCGCCTCGTATTCCATTGTTCTAATTTGTACCTGTTTGTCGGGATTCTATCAAACTCCTTAGCAAAATCGAAATACAGAACGTCGACTGGAAATCCCTTATCTATCCATAGTGCCCACGAGTTTACAGATGATGAAAAGTTTGTGAAGGTAAAATGACCTCTTCAGAAATGAAGACAGTTTCTAAAGAATTTTCAACACGTGGATTTGGAAAGGGACCTAAAGGTTCAACACAAAATTCTGACAGGAACATGTTCGAGAGCACTTCAGCAGCTTCTAGATTATAACTATATCACCATATTTTTTTGTGGACGAGGTGTTGAATATAATATTCTATAGTTTCTTAAGAAGTATTTTTTACATGATTTATTAAATATTAACTAAGTAATATTTTTACATAGATATGTTACTAATTACTAATAAAGCTAACGAGCGTTCAAATAAAAACGTGGTCAAGTTGGTTCTGAAAATTTGGACGTAGGGTGTAGCGTATAGCAAATGAACTTAAACGTCATCTGTCAAAGCGCTGTATCGCCGCTTTGTTATTGAAACTGTCCGCTGCTATACAGCTCGTTGTGAAATGAGGTTAAGTTGGTCGCTATAAGCTACGCCCTACGTCCAATGTGTCAGAGCCAACTTCGACCACGTTTTTATTTGAACGCTCGTTAGTTTGTGTTTTAAAAAAATATATTTTTGTTTTAAGAAACGTACATAATAAAAAATAGGTACTTATTAATCTGATTGATATGATTTTTTTTTTATATTCTTTTCAAGTTTTTAAGTAGTGTTTATATTTAATTTGCGAATCTCAGTAGCATGAACTTTGACATTGACCAAGCTTAGCTGGACTATACTACTACTGCCACTATGTAAAGTAAACAGGGATGTATTTAGAAAAATTAAAACAGATGTTATTACAAAGTTATAAATTTTTAAACGAAATACAGTATGTTTCTACTCTTTTTTCTTTTTTAACCAGTTCAGCAATCAGTCGTCGATGCTCGACATATTAAAATAATCCAAAATATACAAAATAGCAATAAAATTAAATCGTGAATGAATAGTATATATTTAAGCAGAATTCGATCTGTTCCAAATGCTTACGAAGGACATCAGAGATTAGCTTCCACTTTTCAATTAAAATTTTCAAGTTTCTTTGTGATATGGAAAAGCGTGCATATGAATCAAGAAAGAGTCGATATGGTTAGAATATTATGTGAATGCTTGCATAAAATTTAGCAGTCGATGCCCAGCGTTTATTATTACTTGTAAATAAACATTTCGGGCGTGATAAAATGGACGTTTCCGAAAATTACTGACTGATTTATGCCTTAATGGTTATCTCTGCTCTCTTGTTGCCAGAAAAACAAGAAAGTACTTAACAGGCATGGGTATGGGACTTGTACTCGTTAAATATATTGTAAACTAAAGAAGGCGAGTAAGTGTTTGAAGTGGGCGATAAAGCGGTTATCAGGTTAGTGTCAAATAATTTGGCATATTTATTAGGTGTCCAAGATATAAGCTGTTATTCTTTACGGGGTTTTTAAAGTGGAAATCTTCTTGTTTACAGTGCAGCGTAGGAATCAAGGATTGTTTTAAATATTATAACACGTAAACAATAATTTATTATTTCACTTGTTTGGTAAATGTAAAACTTGTGACATGGGCTTCGGAGACTAGTTTTCCTTCAATAAAGGCATTCGCTCTTCTTGTCTCGGAGAAGTTACAGAATTCATTTGTATGAAATTTAAAAGAACCGAAAATTACTTTTAATATAAAGGGTTTAATTTATTTAACAGAATATCGCAAACAATTGCCCGACTCCAATATAATTAAAAAATAATTAAATTACACAGTAAGTACTTTAAAAGTTATTAAAAAATATATATATTCCACATATTCTGAGATACCCCGTAGAGGCTATATCTGGTGTCCCAGAATATGTGGACTATACCGTATAGCAACTTGTTCGTTATCATAAATCAACATAATAAATGTTAATTTAACATTTTGCTTGTTCTCACTGTTCATTGGTTGGAATTTTCTTCCATAAGTTATCAAGTTATCAACGTCTTTTAAGTCGGCCGTATTGGAATTTTCTTGTATGTGCATCAGGATACCGGCAAGCTGTATATTTATTTACAAAAATTTGTAAATTTTACAGTAAATTATGCACATGTCTAAATGTTAACACCACACCAAATTTGAATCTATTTGTTATTGACCTACTATGACTTGAACAAAAAACTTGAGTTTGTTTAACTAAAACAATAATACGACTATGAAATAATAAAAACCTATATTATCTACAGAAATTGCTAAAATATTTCAATAGTTTTTCACTAGTTTGTCAACAAATTGCTTAGGTAATAAAAATATTAAATTATGAAATGAATATGTCACTATTCTTAATATATTTGCAAAATTTCCTTCAATATAAATTAACGTTTTTGTTGAGTTTTCAAATTTTTCAATATGTTTCCAACTTCTAAGAACAATTAGTTTGTATTTTTTTTCTGATACCCATTTGACAATATTGGAAAAGAAATATGTGCAGTAAATGCAATATATTTGACTAAACGATTTGTGAAGCTGAAATATGTGTGCGAATGAACAAAAACAATTAATTCGCAGTGAGCACGTTCTTAGGTACTCTTCAAATCGTTTACAGAAATACTGCATTGCACCACAACACCCCAAAAAGTTATGTCAAAATTTAAGTTTACAGAAAATTAGCCCCCATGTGTTAATTTTGGCAATGAAGTACTAATAAATAGTTAATTGTTTAATGTTGATTATGTTTTGTTTCAGTAGTGAGTAAAAAATATATTGTGACTAACGATTGAAATTTAATTTTAGTTACTAAACCTAACATGTAAATCACAAAACTGCAACTGTTGTGACTGACGTAACTGCATTTTTTTGTTTTTCGGTTAATTTAACATGCCACAGAATTTAATTGATTTTTATCTGGAAAATTACTATTTGTGTACTTTTCCGTCGTGTAAACATTATTTTCGAATTTATTATTGGCGAAAATAAACAAACGTTTCTCAAATTACTAAGAAACTAGATATTATTCGTCTCATTTGCTTAATCTACAAGTTCCCTGGTGAGGATTAAAGATATCCAAGTATTACGAGTTCACATTTATGACATAACACACGTCAGATCCAATTAAATGTATCTTATCTAAAAGTCGTTTTCAAATAAATATTTACATGTAGAAGGGACTTTCTCGTAACATTAATACGCATGCTTTGGATTTCAAACACCAAAGTTCACTTCAGATAAAAATAACCGGGATTATTTGGAGGCGAATATAACAAAAAATAAATGCTCTTTAACGATTTGGCTTAATTAGAAAAATTTACATATAAATTGTACCCCAACTAATTGAGAAAAGGATAATCAATATAGGTAAAATTTATTTAAATAAGGTTAGTAGCATTACAAAGAACTACCGCCACTCTGAAAGGTTTAATAAAAACAGTGGGGCATAATAAAGTAATAAAATAAAAGAGTTTGGGAAATTAACAGTTCATTGTGGTGATTTTCTTAATTCTGTGAGTTTTTCAAGGCGACAGACTAATTGAGAAACAATAATTTATTCAGAGCTAACGACTGGAATTGGAATCCTCCTGACCGCTGATTGGTGAAAGCTATCCCATCCATTATTGCTAATGACACTCTAAAGAGTTCTAAGGCCCAGACAATTACGTGAAATTATCAGGGAATCCGTAATTATTGTTCGGCCGCAGTTAAAAATGAAAAGTGCTACGCTCTTTGTCTTAGTTTTATTATTTCAAATTGGTTCTGACATTTCCAAAAAGAATTAAGAAAGTAATTAGGGCCGTTTTTCGGTTTCCGCTATATACCGAACTTTTGTTTTAACGGTTGATTTAACCCCAACCAAAGAGATCGAATTAATATTGTTGGGGCTGTTACAGCGTGAAATTTTAATACCGGAATTTTCTTTGTTTTCCCCCGCCACGTGATCGGGTGATTATAGAAAAGCATCTCGAAACAAAAGAATAAACATAGGTGGCGTGCGCGTGTTTTGAACGATCGTTAGGGTAGCTGCCTTTTGTTGCTACGCACTCACGACTGCCTGGGGTGTGGGGGGCTCGCGATAACACTTGAATATTGCAGAAAGAAAGGAATTTTAGTAACACATAATAGCTGAAATACAGCTTTTAACTAACTTGATATATTTGTGTATATCCGGTTCATATCAAAAGCTTGAACAAACATGAAACACCTATTTACAATTATTAAATATGATTTATAAGTATTAAACCCACCTATTCACCATTTTGCTCCACTCAATAAGGATCCTGCAGCTTTCTTTGCCGCTTTTCGCATTTCAAACTCCATTTGTCATTGTTCTCCCAGTATTCGTTGTTTTAATCGCGAACAGAGATTAATTTGTTTCATTTTAAATCAATTTTGGGTAACATCGCACTAACTTATGAGTGTAGACAATGTATCCGAGTTTCATTTAAAATACAGAAAGATCCAGAATGATTGAAATGTTTGGAGATCGCAGCCTGTGCCTGTCTCTGTCAATACTAAGATTTTCATATGCTAAAGAAGATGTTAGAAACAGGCTGTGAATGTAAGTAAATATACAAGTGTCCACGCATTAAATAATTTTAATTAATACTAAAAAATTACCATATGTATCAACAAAACACGGAAAACACGGTTTTTATGATATAGGGTGTTTTTTTACTAATTAAAACCAAAAAATTACTAGTAATTCAGTACTTTCATCAACCAGTGCCAAATAGATATGCTGGAAAACTGTCTTTCAACATTTTAATATTGTTGAGGGTCTTAGAATTAAAACAGAACTGACTCTGTAGTTCCTTACTTTCCAAAAAAGTTTTTTATTAGAAAGCAAGCTTTTTTTTGAAGTATTTCCTGTCTTTGCAAGAAAGTATAATTCTTCTGGTAAAAGTAAACTTTCTGAAGTTAGAGATTCTTTATCTGTTTAATTATTAGTAAAATAGTTGCAACTTTATTATTTTCGTCCTTTTGTTACTTTTTGTTTTGGGCGCATAAAAGTTACCTAAAGAAATTAAATGTTGTGGCAACTCAAAAAGTCAGTCGACTGTTAAGAACTGAAGCCTACTCATCACGCAGAGCGAAAACAGTTTGATGAATGGATTATTGTACAGGGTGTCTGTCTCAAACTCGTTAGTATGGGCCTACTGTGACGATACAAATAATTTAAATAAAGTTTGGGACACCTGGTGTTAAATGGAATGAGGTAAGCTCCATTTTCAATAGAAAGTATTATGTTTGGGATTTGACAGAAACGACTAATGACGTCATCAATTATATTTTTTCTAGAAACATACCTAATTTTTTCTTGTTAAAAAGCTCTCTTTTTTAATAAACTTTTATCAGAGACATTTTTCACTATCACTTCCCATTTAAAAGTTATAAGCAATATCTGCCTCAAGAGTCTCAAAAGAAATACCACCTAAAAATCATATTAGCGGTAGAAGGATCAAGTAGCCGTTGGAAACTAATTTAATGTTCGTTGTTTAAAGTGCATAAATGTCATTAAGAATAAATAAAAGAATTAAACTTGATAATTCTTTAATACGGTTACAACAAAAGGTGATGATAACAATAACTAGACTTAAAAAGTGAGGCAAACGCTTTCCTACTAAATACATACATATTACGATCTATTATCTGTACGACCTCCTCTCATTTCAAGACATATCCAATCTTCGCCTGACTTCTTTGTGGGCTGTGTTTGTTAACATTTCGCCGTTTAACTCATTACAAGCGTTTGTGATTTTTTCTTTCAAATGATTAATATCTCGCGAAGGTGTTTTGTAAACCTTATTTTTTAAAACTTCCCATAAAAGAAAACCGAGGGGTGTTAGATCTTGTGACTTTCCGGGCCACTGAATAGGTCCACTGAGCCCAATCCATTTTTCTTAGAAAGTGTTATCTAAATATTGCTGCACAATCCTGGCTTTGTGGGGTGGAGCCCCGACATGGAGAAACCATAGGTTTCTCCTTAGCTGCAAAGGCACATTCTCCAAAAGTGCAGGAAGTTATTCTTGAGGGAAGTTTAGGTAACTCACGCTGTTCAATGTATGTTCATAAAAATAAGGACCAATTAAATACCTAACTGATGATGCTGTACTTACCATACATTTACTCCAAAGTGGCCTTGGTTTTGGACTGGATTTACAATGTGGAGATTTTTAATGGACCATTAGTGTTCGTTGCGTCTGTTTGGCAAAGCATTACTGACAGACCGACTTTCGTCCGTCCGAAGAACGTGCAGAAAAAGGTTCTAATCAACAGTTTCTACATTTAAGTACTAGAATTTGAGCTATACTGTTTTCAATGTGACACTCTGGCAAATACTCCAAATTGTGAATTTTGCAGTCATGATACCCATTGGTCTTTAAAATCCGTTGAACGGCTAATTTATCCAAATTCACTTCCCGGCTAGCCTGCCGTATAGAATTTCGTGGATTTTGTTCGAAATATTTGTAACAGTCTAGCTGTATTAACATTGTTCCTTACCCTTCTGTCAATTATTTGATTTTCCGAACAGAAAATGAATCATCTTCATTTCGTCGCAGGGTCGCCTCCAATCTTGTAAAGGTTCTTTGATCAGGAATGAGGCGCTCTGGATACCTTTCTCGATATAACTCTACACCTCTTCTTGAATTTTTTTTGTGACTCGCAGTAAACTAGCAACATATCAACTTTTTCTGAATGAGAAAACATTTTGTAAGCACAAAAGTTGTACGTTTGACGTTCGTATTGAGTAATGAAAAGTATTTTGTGACATTTAGGAGTTTAAACAACGAACAATCAATTATTTTCCAACCACTACTTGATCCTTCCACCTCTAATGTGATTTTTAGGTGGTATTTCTATTGAGACTCTTAGGGACGATATTGCTTATAACTAAAATGGAAGTAATAAGCACAGAAAAAATGTCTATAATAAAAGTTTATTTTTTTAACCTAAATTGCAAGATGTGGATATACACGACATATGGTTTCAATAAGACGGTGCCACATGCTTCATTTCTTGATCGTGTAATTTCCCGTTTTGGTGATCAGAATTGACCGCCCAGATCATGTGATTTAACCCCGATGGACTTACCCACAACCTTTTTGTTTTTACTAAATTCAGAATATAAACTTGATAGCAGAAAACTATATTTATTAGTGATCTAATTGTAAGTACTTCCGCAATTTATATTTCATATCAAATATGTTTTAAGAACACAACACATATCTGGGTGGCAAACTAATGACCGATTGATAGATTATAAAAAGATATGTGTACATCCAAGAAAACGCAATAAATATTTAGTATCCGTCATAAACTCTCTTCATGAATGTACTTCATTATTGGGACATACAAGTAACGCTTGTAACACTGAATAGCACATAAAAGCAACTGTTTATACAAATACCATAATTATTTCATCCGAATCAATTAGTTTATCTTAATCGTAATGGAGGCGATAAATTCAGAAAATAAATTATTAATCTTAATAAGCCATTTACGCTTAAGTATTTTTCAAAGGATCCAATCTAAAAGGGTCCGCCATCAGTTAAGCGATACCCTCTGCTTATAAATAATAAACTGTTGTAACACATTAACACCGCATTGAGAAGTATCGCCCTCTTTAAATAGCTTTCTATCAGCGTTTATCTTCAAGTAAAGTCACTGTTTACAACAGCAGTCGAATGAGCATCATCCGATGATTCTCACCACCATAAACCCAGCGATTTAATGTAAACTACTTAGTTATATTTGTTGACAACGGTGAAGTTGTCTGGAGTGTTAGTTTATTGAGTGGCGAACGTTGAATGAAGCAGATAAGTAATCGTCGGGCTAAGTACTGGATGGTGCTACTGACAAGTTCCACACCCTGGTACAGGAATAACCGACCGTACGTCGTCTGCATACACCGCTTAATTCGAACTAAAAATATTTTTACGTGCCAGGACAAATGTCCTAAATGCTGACAAACATGCGAATTTATAAAACAAACTGCTCCCAACATGCCACAAAAATCTGAAAATAGAATTTCTCCAATTTAAACGGTTGAACGGAAGCTATTTAAACAGTGCTGTAAAAAAAGGAACATCTATTTTTATTGCTGCTGTTTTTCTCTCTCTTCATTTGCATAGCTGTGCGACTGCAAACTGTTCGCTGTAGATGCCTACTTATTTAAAGCCAAACTTTAAATGATATTAAAGAAACATTAACGACAATTTTTATGAAACTAAAATATTATACAAAATAACACTATTGTTAATGGATATTTATACACTGAGATAAGTAGGTACCTTGCTTTAAACTAGTAGGACACTTGGCGTGTTCCAAAGTAATCAGGACTTTTTTAAAAATAAGAACAACAAATAGCTTTTTTGGCAAAATCGATTTATTTTATTCAAAATAAATCTCTTCCAACTCAATACAAAGACTTCCACGGTCTGAAAGCATATGGAATGTGTTTTAGATCGTCTGCCGGAATGTCCTTCAGGTCGTCGCCTGTCGGATGGCTTCTACGTCCACAAAACGCTTTCCTTTCATCGGCAAATGCATTTTTCTGTAAAGGTAAAAGTCGCACGTTGCTAAATCAGTGATTAGCAGTTAAAATGCGATTTTTAGTCAAAAAATCGGTCACAACAAACGCCAACTACCTTCTGTGCGATATTCTAGTCGAATACGATGCACCAAACGCTTAAAAACGCCGAGATAGAATTATGTATTCTGTTTGACCTGGTGGAACTAACAGTGCCCTTGAAATGCCCTTGAAATCGCTAAAGCAAATCAACTTTTGACTTCTCCAAACGAGACTTTTTGGGTTTTGGCTCTCCTGGGCTCTTCCACTCGGCACTTTGGCGCTTAGTTTCTGGATCATATTGAAAACACCACGTTTCATCGTCAGTCACAATGTTGTAAAGGAAAGTTTTGTCCTTTTTGGTCTTCTTGATGATGTCCTTCTGAGCAATTTTTGGTCGTCAGTCAACTTGTCAACAAATCGTGCACGTACTTTTCGGTATCCAAAATGCTCAATTGCAATTCAATGAATATTTTAGCTGATCCTTGATGAATCGAAGCACAGTTTTGATGGAACCTGTGGTGATCACGGATATCGGTTGGCCAACATGTTGCGCATCATTTGTGACCTCACAATACCACTCATGAACTCAGTGAAGGATCTACCTTTTCGATGTATGTAATTGCTAATAGATGATCTCACTAGAAATATATATTTCTGAAAAGTCCTATTTACTTTGGAACGCAGTTAATATATGATATTCAACGTCACAAATTTATATAATGGTGAAATTGAATAGTTCAGTTTTATCATTTCTAAAGTACTTATTTATTTTTCAATAGTAAATAACAATCATTTATATACACATTTTTTTTTTAAGAATGTTATGCAACATTAGTATAAATTTATTTCTTTGTAGAGATCAAATTTTTTATATTAAATTTAATTTTAAATATCTCGTGAAATAAAAATCCAAGAGTTGAAGTTCTGAGTATGAGAAGGCCATGGAATCAAACTGCCAAGTCCTATTTATCTATCGTGAAATTCTATATAAATATTATACAGGTGATTCACAACTTATCCAAAAAAATTTGGGAATAGATGCGGCATGAGAAATGGAGTCAATATTGTAAAAAAAAATTTTGTAAAATCCTTATAGTTTCTGAGAAAAAAAATAGTTATAGCACATTAAACCATTACATAGCTGGACAACTGTAGTCTCTAGCGTCATTCGCATTACGCGTGGAGAGCCATGTGACTCCTAATACTGAAATCCGTCGTTGCGGTAGTTTTTACCTGTTATCTGTGTTATTTACATCAGTTTTTAGTAGTTAGTGTCAAAAATGGCTTGCGTGTATAGCAACTCAGAGTTGATGGATATCGTTTTAATTTATGGTGAAGCAAGACAACATTTGTATTATGGTGAAGTATTTGTGTTATGGTGAAGCAAGACATCATTTGTGTTAGTTCGTAGAAAGTGAGTAAGACGGACCCAAATGTGTTTACACGTGAGTGGATAAAATTTTGAACAATTGCTGTTGCAGCATCGGGTATGTCAAATGATTTTATTATTTAAAAACACAAATTAATTTTATTAATTAATAACGGCAAAAGCAGTTGAATTTGCCGATATAAAATAGGTGCGATAAAATTCTATTTACATATTTCTTTCCTTGCGAAAGTTTTTGTCCATTTTTATCACACCGCCATGACGGTCGCATTGTGCTAGGTCAGGTTTTACACTGGACCAGTTTCCAGTGCCGTGCAGAAGTGTATTTTTAAATCAATTTCGAACTCCTTTTTGATTTTTTCTTTACAAAATTGTATTTGTAAGAGTCCCCTGTACATCCAGAATTTTTTTTTTTTTGATAAGTTCTGAATCACCCTGTATAAATATTCTTCAAGAAGAATTAGTAAGTGTAAGATATAACTAGAAAGTATATCTTGAGTGGGATCCTAAATGTTATTGCTACTAAATACCTATTAGCGTACTTATGAGAACTGAGAACTAAGTTTGAAACCGATATAGATCGTAGATATCCAGGGTGCAAATCAATGCTTGACGGAGTATGTAGCTCGCAGAGTAGTTGTTAACTACGATTATTAATTAAATAAGTACTGGCAAGCTATTTATTTTTGTACATTTTGGTATACTTATTTGGCGGAATTTGTAAGTGTCACAAACTCACCAGGGTTCAATTATCTAATTAAAATTAACTAATGCCGATTTTTTATTAATTTAAGAAATTCAGGATGTCCTCCTACGTTACTTTTTTTATTACACTGAAACCATCATCCTCAAAATTTAAACCTAAGGTTTTCTTGAGTTCAGGAAAACCTTAGGTTACATAATTATGTTAAAAAGATGTAATTGTTGAAACTTGAAATATTCAATAATTTTAAAAATATAGGTACCTACATATATAGTCTATTGGAGTGTCTACTCAACCATAAAAGTGTACATATTTGGAATTTGTTGTCGTACATGGTGTTTCATGACCTATTATTGTACATACTGCAATGAAATTCCTGTGAATAGTACATTATACTATAAGGGAGAGAAATGCGTTATTTTGGCAGAGGTACAATTTGAAGCCCGAGGGCGAAGCCCGAGGGCTACAATGCACCAAGGACAAAATAGCATCTCTCCCGAATGGTATATACTATTTTTTCCACGGTCTCATTAACTTAAAAACACATATTTTGTCATTATGAAGTAAGTAGCACCAGAATTATTGTATTCGGATTTGAGCATTTATTTAGTAGTCGTTGAGTTATTGTCATAACTACAAAATAAACAAACAAAAAGAATTGTCAAATTAAGGTGCTGGTTTGGTTTAGTGTAAAGTTTGTTTAGTGCACAATGAATAATTGTGAGTCGGAAGAGATTGTGGAGGCTGCAAATATTGCAATAAGCAATTTGCTGCCTACGAAGTCAAGATCTTTATACGATATAGCCTACAATCGGTTCAAAAAGTGGTGCGCCGAGAAAAATGTTCAAGTATACAGCGAGAATGTTTTGTTGGCATACTTCAGTGAAAATGCAAAGAATTACAAGTCTTCCACATTATGGGCGCAATATTCTATGGTTAAGTCATGCTTGATAATTTACGACAACATAGATATAAGCAAATTCCCCAAGCTGATCGCATTTTTGAAAAGAACCGGTGACGGATATCAAGCGAAAAAATCGAAAATATTGACAAAGGGTGAAATCGACCGTTTTCTATCAAGTGCAGATGACAAAGAATTCTTAATGGTTAAGGTAAGATTACTTTTGTTGTTAGGTATTTCAATTATTAAGTATTTTGATTTTTTATATGTTGGATTAATTCTGGGGATTGCCGGAGCTTGTCGAACTGATGAACTAGTCAATTTAACTGTAGATGATATTGAGGATGTAGGCTCTTCCTTGATTGTAAAAATTCCAAACACTAAGACAAAGATTCCACGAACCTTTGTGGTTACCGATGTGGGAAATATGCTTGAATTGTTTCGAAAATACCTGTCCCTTCGTCCTCCCCACGTCAAGCATAAGCGCCTTTTTTTGTACTACAAAGCAGGAAAATGTAGTTCGCAGCCAGTTGGCAAGAATACCATGGGAAAAATTCCGAGTGTAGTAGCTTCGTATTTAAAATTACCTGATGCTGCATGTTATACTGGTCACTGCTTACGAAGATCTTCAGCGACATTACTGGCAGATGCTGGTGTGGATATCACGACAATAAAGCGTCATGCTGGTTGGAAATCAACGACAGTCGCTGAGGGTTATGTCGAGAACTCCATTGAAAATAGGACCAAAATTGCTAATCAGGTTTTAGTAGGTACCACTACTAGCGCAATCACAAAAACTGTAAATGTAAGCGAAAGTAATATTCCTTCTAATATTAATTTTGAAAATTGTACAAATGTAACATTTAATTTAAATGTCAATAAATAATTTCAATGTTATCTTTTTTTTTGCATGAAAAACGTTCTCCATAATGTAAACTCCCTTGGGAGCATTATACTCCCTTGGGAATAATCGACTATTTCTGTTTTAATTTTGATGTCATAGAAACTGATTTCTACTCCCGACCGTGGAAAAATTAATATATTTTTGTATACACTATTATGTCACTAAAAGCCATTAAACTCTGAAAGTCAAAATTCCAAAATTGCAGAACCAGCTAAAAATGAGGATGAAAGTTGCACCCCTGAGGCGATATACCCTCTTAAATGAGGGGACTGAAATTCACATTTTATTTTTTTTTCTTTAACATGAGGAATGCTAGAGACACGAAACTTGGTATAAGCATCCTACTAATAAAGAGACAACTTTTCAATATTTTTTCCATCATTGGCGTATTTTATAAAGGAGTGAAACAGTCAACCCCATAGCAATATTTTATAATATAAATTATTTATTTACAATATTTGTTGGGAAGACTGATTTATTGCGCAACTTTTTTACCTCTTGTAATTTTTCGATAAAGCCGATAGTCTAGTAAAAAAATTAGATGCGTCACCGTTCACTAAAGGGGTAATTGCGAAAATTTGTAAAAATAAAGTAGGCGGATGGTAATTCAATAATAACATTAAGAATAATTTGCTATTAATGAATGAAAAATGTTTGAAAATTTATGGCTATGGGACATGTATTAAGTAATGTTATTTATCTGAAAAAAATTTAATATAAACGAAAAACAAGAAATCCAAAATTAAATTAAAAAATATTGTCGAAATAATTTTCATTTTGCTGCAAGCATAACATACGTCTATTGAAGTTATAATGCGCTCGCGCGCACAAACAGTTCTTGATTATAGCGAAGGTCATCTGCTGCCTGAAATATTCTTAAGAGTAGTTCTTCTAAGGAGGCAACAGGAGTGGCATAAACAATACTTTTTATGTGTCCCCACAAAAAGAAATCCATAGGTGTTAGGTTAGGTGAACGTGCAGGCCAACAAACAGGAGCATCACGATCACGACCAATTCAGCGATTTGGGTAATTTAAATTAATCATTCTCTAACTTAGCCCGGTCATTATAGATATGAAAGAGCCTGTTTCGGGAAAAAATACTATTAGAAGTTTCTCTGCGGAATACTGTTCGGAAATCTGTTATAAATAAAATATCAAAAAATCAACTCGAGGCTAGTTGGGAAACTTGTTTTAACAGTGGTCAAAGTTATGGAAAAGTTGTTTTTTGACTCACGTAAAAAAGCTATTATTCATAGCGAAAAAAAGTTTATACAAAAAAGGTAGGTATTAAATAAGCCTATAAAATGAAAAAAGTCCGATTAAATTCCGATAATTTGTTTATGCACAAGAACTCAGAAATGGTCGAAAATTATCGTTTTTTTCAATTGCTAATAATTAATGCAATTTTCATCGCAGACACTTGTAATTCAGGATTTTTGAGGCTTTTTACACCCTTAATAAGTGGTAAAAATTTCAGCCCGAAAGCTTCATTGGTTTGGCGTTGGCGGAATTTGTTATCTAAGAAGATGCTATTTTCAATTCATTTTTCCCAAGCTCACAGGCGTTGTAGGGTTTCGATCATTAGTTGTTTTTGTACCTAAATAGTTGTATTGACATATGCATTTACTGAGAATTTAGTTTTTCAAATTTAATTTGTTTAAAATTGACTGAAAAAATGTTAATATTTATTAAATTGTTAAGATAGGTAATTATTATAAAATAAAATAGTAACCTCTTTACTTTAGTTTTCTTCGAATTTAAAAAAAAAATCGTTGTTGTAAGTTGATTAGAAGCTGAGATTTTTTTTTTTTATTTAATCGCAGTGACCTTAATTATTAATATTAAGAGCCGAAATTTGGAGAGAGTATACATTAAGAGCTATATTTTCATGTCCTACATTAACATTAAGGTGAATTCAACTATTTAATTGCGAAAAAGAAGATAGCGGCGATGCGTTCTATTACTTGGTCTAGCGAACGAGTGGGGAGAGCGAGGCGGAGCATGCGCGCTTAACAATTTAATAAATATTAACATTTTTTCAGTCATTTTTAAACAAATTAAATTTGAAAAATTAAATTATCAGTAAATGCATATGTCAATACAACTATTTAGGTACAAAAACAACTAATGATCGAAACCCTACAACGCCTGTGAGCTTGGGAAAAATGAATTGAAAATAGCATCTTCTTAGATAACAAATTCCGCCAACGCCAAGCTAATGAAGTTTTTGGGCTGAAATTTTTACCACTTATTAAGGGTGCAAAAAGCTTCAAAAATCCTGAATTACAAGTGTCTGCGATGAAAATTGCATTAATTATTAGCAATTGAAAAAAGCGGACAATTTCGACCATTTTTGAGCTCTTGCGCATAAACAAATTATCGGAATTTAATCGGACTTGTCTTATTTTACAGATTTATTTAATACCTACCTTTTTTGTATAAACCTTTTTTCTCTATGAATAACAGTTTTTTTACGCGAGTCAAAAAACCACTTTTCCATAATTTTGACCATTGTTTTAACAAAGTTTCCCAACTAGTCTCGAGTTGATTTTTTGATATTTTGTTTATAACACGTTTCTGAACAATATTCCGCAGAGAAACTTCTAATAGTATTTTTTTTCCCGAAAAAAAGCTATAATGATTGGCCTAACTTTCATATAAGGTATTTTTACTTTAATCCTCTTATTTTTTACTCTACATTCACTGGTACCATTTTTGCTACTTCATATACAGATATAGTAGAGGTACAATTTTTACCTTTTTAAATAGAGGCTGGCAATAAGTACCAGGTGGTACATTACTCAGAATGCGAATAGACATATTTTGTAAACTAAAAATCCTGTTGGCATTGGTTGAATTTTCCCAGAAAATTACACCATAATATAACCAACCATGTTGTCGTTAAATCGACATCTTCGGGGCGTCGGACTGCAAAAACTTCTCAAGAATTTTGTCGGATAATAAGATACTTTCATTTCAAATCTTATTACCAAACCCTCCCAGAAAAATCAGCTTGCTGGCTGTCACCAAATCGACATATTTGGGGTGGGGGGCAAACTCAAATTGCCAACATTTTTGTCGGACAAATTTTTTGGGCGGTTTAAAAAAGTATATCTTTCATTTAAACTTAAAAAAAGGTGCTGATCATAACATTCCATGTTTATGCGAGATTGACATGTTTTCCTGAAAGTCACGGGAAAAATTACCACTGTTGAATTTTCCTCGTAGTCAAATCTTGGGAGACTCGTCAAACTTAAGCTGCATGCAAAGTTACAGCTTGCTGGTAATCTTTTTTTTGTACGTAGGCCCGTGGACTATTATTGTTATACCTATATTATTACCATTGTGGCAGTATTTTGTACAAAACAGAACCACATTGAAGTAATATTTTTTTTCGCGTATATTGCCTATTTCATAAAATTATTTGTTCATCATTTCTGATGGTGACGAGCGTCCCCACTATCGATTTTCCTGTTTTGCGGGTGCCATTTTTCTAAATCGTGGCAAGCAAACTAAATCACGCCCGCGGAAGAATTATGCTAAGCACCTACCCTCACCGAAAAGTAGTTATTGAAATTAGTTTTTTTAGTGGGCAATTGCCAGCTAAGTGGAGCACCCTTCTTACGAAGAAATAAACGTTAAAACCTCTAAGACACCTTTAAAAGTCATTAAGTGTAGCGACCGTAAACAGCGCGGGTTTCAGCGGTGCCGCGCTCGGTTTTAAAGCGGGCGAGCTTGGGAAAGCTCCCCTCACCAATGGATTTCTCTTGGCCAGAGGATTACCATCGCATTTAAATAAATACATAAATATTACATCACTGAATTGTGTATAATTAAATTCCGGAGCCGCGGAAGCCGCTTTTCGGAATGCTAATTTCTCGCTGATTGTAATGGATGTTCATTTCAGTTTACAGGAGAGCTTTTGTTGCGATATTGTTTCTGCCTTCCTTTTACATTTTGGTTTATTTATTCAATTTGCTTCATGGATTTCTATAGAAATAAATCAAGTATTTAAATTAAACGAAAACATCATCTCGCTATGAGCAAACTTTACCTTCGGCGGCCAACGGGAAGCTACTTGGACGGAAATTCGACTGCAGGAGACAAACTTTCTCCCTAGTTTTCGTTTCCGAACAATTATATTAATTTCAGTGCCTCTTTCAAGTGACAAAGTTGTTGTGATATTATGAAACGCGAATAATACAATGCTGTGCAATTTTCAATGTTCATCTATTTATTTATTTATTCATTTGTTTCGAAATTACAATATGTAACGGGACAAAGTCCCAATTACACGATAAAGTAAAACCGAAAACCTTGACTAAATTTACAAAGAAAAAAAACAAACTAACATTAAATATAAAAATATAAGTAAACAAAATAGAGCAATCAAAATATAAAATCCAGACAAAAGAACTTCAGTGTAAACAATAACAGACAAATAAGCTACCTAACATATACAAGATAAGGATTACATTTGCTAGACAAACATTTTTTTTATGTTATTAATAGAATGAAAAAATATATCAAATCGATATTCATACTTTTGATAACACACAAAAAAAAAGTTGGGTATACTTTTTATGTGACATATATTTTTCGTAGTAATTTGGCTCCTGAACACGAATCTGGGGTCAGAATTGGCCCATCACGTCACAATTTTTTCCTAACCTCAAAAAACTTGTGAAAAATAGTGAAAATTGATGAAAATTTACTGGGAAAATTTGGAAAAAAATTATTTCCACATCAAATAGTACATTTTTATGTAAAAGACTCTGCTGAATTCAAATTCACTGTCAGAATTGAGCTAGAACGTGTGTTTTTTTTCTAACCTCAAAAAACCGAGCAAGAATCGCTATTTTCAAATTCTGAGCGGATTTTGACCAGATTTTGTATAAAGGGGTTTTTGGGTCGCTGATTACGAATATGAATTCACATTGTAAAAATTCAAGATGGCTGATCCAATATGGCGGGTGTACTTTTTTGAAATCCACCGATTTCAGTAAAATTTGGCATCATAAAGATTGCTGGTTGATCTCATCTTCATTAATCACACATCTGGAGCCAGATTTTCATAAATCAAGGTAAAAGATTCCACTCCGTCTAAAAATGTGACTTCGCTTAAAAAAATGACTTAAGGACTCTACACATGTAATGATGTGTAGTGTGATGTGCTTGTTTCCATGGGACAAGACAAAATAGTTTCTACTTTATTCTTTCATTTATTTAGTCGTGCATGGGCTTATGGTTTTCCAATCAGATTTTTTTAACTACTATGCAGTTTTCCTATGGCATTTAGATGCTTTTATTTCTTAATAATTTTAAAGTTCAAGGAAAAGGACACATTACTGCCACACAGCACATCACTGCATCTGCTTATGCGTTCAATCTAAAAATGTGACTTTGCCGAAAAAATGCCGCCTACTCGGCCTAAAACTATGACTCTGCCTACAAATTTTACCTGTTAATATGTCTGTTAATTTTGTTGTTTGTTTGTTATTTATGGAAAATGTGACAAAGTAATTTCAAGAACATTTAGACAATCTGCTGCTTTTTTCCATAAATAACAAACATATTAAAATAATCCTCATAAGCATAATTTAAACGATCCCAAGGAATTTTTATTTAAATTTTCAGCAAAAACAATTAACGACATAACAATAATTTGACAACTAACTTGACAAATATCACAAATATATGTTATTTTAACTGTTTTCGTTTGTTTCTAGTCATGGCCAATTTGACAACAGGTCTAATATTACAAATATCTTTAAAAGTAGTAACTGCAACCCTAACAATGATTATATGACTTGAAAGGAAATGTCAATCTGCATACGACAGAGTAAAAAACTACAGGGTGTTCCATTTAAGTTAACAAAATTATAGCTGTTTGAAGTTATCAAAATGTAACAATATAAATGAAACACCTAGTTTTAATTTGTTGGTATACCATAATTTACCGCTAACTATGCCCTTTACAGGTACCAAAAATCCGCTCCTGAAACGAGTTACTAGCATCTCCACGAACCCTTGAACCCTAGCATCTGTCAATATTTTCTTTAAAAACTAATATCTCAAAATCTGTAACTCCTAAGTATAGAGAATATTTAATAAAGTAACTCTTAAATTTGAAGTAGAATCTGAAAATTCAATAATATATAGGGTGTCCCATTTAAAATAACGGAGTTGGTGTCGACTTCCGGTATAACCGGAAGTGCTGGAAAGTTCTAGATATTTTAGTTGTGTTCACCCTAGGGACATTGCTATGTTGCCAAAATTTCAAATTTTTCGGACACAGTACTTTCCTAGATATTCATCGACGTAGTTCCTGGTGGAACACCCTGTATGTTCTATATTAGCTATCCTATTTTTTTACTCTATTTTAAAGATATTAAGCTAATTTAAACAAATTCAAATTTTGTTTCTAATTTTTTTTTTGTAGTTATAGAGAACTGCTATTTTATTCCTTGTCGTTGTTGATTCATAGAAAATTATGACTTTGATTCACTTTGTTGTTTTAAATTATAATGTTTACGTTTTGTTGGTCCCAAATACCAATAAATATTTTGTTGAAATGTTATTTTCATACTTATTGAGGTTTATTCTAAGAAATTATATTCGAAAAAATATGTTATTAAGTGTTTTGTCACGATCTGTTTTTATTTTGAGTTTGTCTCACTTTTTTCAATTCTTTCAACTTGCTTGTTACCTTTTCGAAATTGTTAAATCTCTACGTAGACAGAAAAAAAAATTAGAAACCAGTATATGACTGATCAGGTTAAACACAAAACATACATCAGTTTTAGTTTAATTTATTTAGGTATTATTTATTTATAATTTGGTGTAAAATCTCATACTCAGGTATTTTCATCAACAAACAACAATTTTTGTTGTGTTGGGTAGTTATTATTATTATTATTATTATTATTATTACTATTATTATTAGTCAGACGTGAGTCTTAATCTCGCTTGTGCTTACTCTCTTATTTATTTGGGTTTGTAAACAAAAAGGATCAGTAATAAAAGACGTAATAACGAAGTTCTCTACAGGATCGTAAAAGCACTCGTAAAATTCCAAATTAAATTATCTGGGAATTGAATTTCACAGTACATGCTTCATTTAAATTCATAAAAACCAGTAATATGACATTCTTGTGTCATCATAAACTTAAGGATATTGGAACATGGACATGGTGATGTTAATAGAGGCGCATAACAGTGCTTAAGGAGCAATTTGCGTGTATGACTTCAATAAGGATCCCCGTAATGAAGCAATTTACATGATAGACATATTGTTTAATTATCCTGGTGGCACGTTCTTCGCTACAACACATCAATTATTATAATTCCTTCCAGGAACTTAATATGAGCGTCGTAGGGAAAATTTATATTATGTACTTAATATCTAGGCAAAAAATATTAACATTCCCAGTACGTAAATTACATTCCCTGGCAGAATATTTGGAACGACAAACAAAAACTTGTTTCGGTTATTCATGTTTTCATATTTCACAGCAGTTTTATTGTGGAAACTTTCAAATTGATTTAAAAATGTAAAGTTTACACGACACATAAACATTAAATATAGATACTTAACATTTATTGTACAGGGTGTCCCAAACTCTTTGGGACACGTGCTGTTAAATGGGATGAGGTAAGCTCAATTTTCAATCGAAAGTATTATCTTTGGGATTTGACAGAAACGGCTAATGACGTCATCAATTATAATTTTCCAGAAACATACCCACAATTTTTTCCTGTTAAAAAGCTCTCTTTTTTCTAATAAACTTTTATTAGAGAAATTTTTCTATAATACTTCCCATTTAAAAGTTATAAGCAATATCGTCCTAAAGAGTTTCAAAAGAAATACCACCTAAAAATTACAGTAGCGGTGGAAGGATGAAGTAGTCGTTAGAACACAATTGAATGTTCGTTGTTTAAAGTGCATAAATGCCATTAAGGATAATTAAAAGAATTAAACTCGATCATTCTTTAATACCGTTAAAGCAAAAGGTGATGATAACAATAATTAAACTTAAAAAAGAGGCAAACGCTATCATATTACATATATATTACAATCTATTTTCTATATGACCTCCTCTTATTTCAAGACACATATCCAATCTTCGCCTGACTTCTTTGTGGCCTGCGTTTATTAACATTTCGCCGTTTAACTCATTATGAGTCTGTTTGGAAATGAAAGAGGGTAATAAAACCCCGAGATAAGAACCGGCCATGGGCGTGGTAATATTTCGTTTCAGGTAATTTTCAGGTAACACTAATGCTAACAGGTAATGAATGTACATTAGTATATTTTACTGGATACATCATAGGACAGGAGCCAGTGTATTGTGACAGATCAATCCAGTCTTAGAGCTGAATATATGAAGATGTGCTAGTGCAGTAGAGTAAAATTGTTTGGGTAAAATGTCGAGCTTATCAGATTACGTACCTGTAGTGGCACATATAGGTAGTGTCAGTGGTTTTGTAGATGGCGGTTTACTTTTATTTGAATCTAAAAATACAGGTGACTATCACGAAGACATGAACGCAGATGTTTTCGAAGAGTATTTTACACAGATGTTGGATCTTATTCCTCTGGGGTCTGTAATTGTCATGGATAATGCCAGTTACCATTCACGGCAGACCGAGCGGACGCCTACGACTGCTTGGAGGAAAGCCGATATAATTCAATGGTTATCCGGAAAAAAACATTTCTTTTGAAACAAATATGGTGAAAAAGGAACTTTTGACACTTGTCAATCTTAATAAAGATCAGAAAAAATATGTTATCGATGAAATGGCAACAAATCGCCAAATAACGGTACTACGGTTACCACCTTATCACTGTGAACTTAACCCAATCGAATTAGTCTGGGCGCAGGTAAAAGGAGATGTAGCGCGAAATAATACGACGTTTAAATTAAGTGACGTGAAAATTTTGTTAAAAAATTCCTTGGAACGAGTAACTGCAGATAACTGGCAAAGATGTATACATCATGTACAAAAAGAAGAGGAGAAAATGTGGGAACACGATAATTTAATTGACGTTACTGTGGAACCTATCGTTATCAATCTAGGAGACGAAGATAATTCATCAGAATATTCAGAGGATGAATTTTAATATACCTACTTTTTTATTTTCTTTATTGTACATTTATACAACACTACATTTATTCACCATAATTTAAATTTTCAAAATATATATTTTTGTGTGGAATAAAAGTCTATTCATTAAATTTAAATAAATATTTTGATAATAATATTGAATAATTTTATTTGAATTACTAAAAACCCTCTTAACCCGGTTATGATGCTTAAAGTAGCCTCATGTTTTGAAATGCTGTTTTTATATTGTTTACTTATAAGAGAAATGGACCGAGAAATTGAAGCGGCATAGATAAAGACGGATTGTCGGGGATTAAATTTTAGCTACCTGCTACAATTTAGTACAACCCAGTCACACAAAGTTTTTTTAAAAGTACACCTCATCTATACCGATAATACATAATATAAAAATATTGAATATAAGCACCAGTACTACATTTTTTTACGATTTGCATATATATTAAGCTTTTATTACTCTCTTTCATTTCTAACAGACCTATACAAGCGTTTGTGATTTTTTCTTTCAAATGATTAATATCTTGCGAATGTGTTTTGTAAACCTTATTTTTTAAAACCCTCCATAAAAAATCGAGGGGTGTTAGATCTGGTGACTTTCCGGGCCTCTGAATAAGTCCATTAAGCCCAATCTATTTTTCCGGAAAAATGTTATCCAAATATTGCTGCACAATCCTGGCTTTGTGGGGTGGAGCCCCATCGTGCTGAAACCGTAGGTTTCTCCTTAGCTGCAAAGGCACATTCTCCAGAGGTGCAGGAACTTCTTCATGTAGGAAATTTAAGTAACTCAAGCTGTTCAATGTAAAAGGCCCAATTAAATGCCTACTGATGATGCATTTACTCCAAAATAGCCTTGGTTTTTTGGACTGGATTTACAATGTGGGATTTTCAATAGGCCAGTAATGTACGTTGCACCTGTTTGGCAAACCATTACTGACAAACCGACTTTCGTCCGTCCAAAGAACGTGCCGAAAAAGGTTCTGATCAACAGTTTCTACATTTAGTACAATTTGAGCAATAAAATTAAATCTGTCTTCAATGTGACGCTCAGGAAAATACTCCAAATTGTGAATTTTGTGGTCATTGGTCTCTCAAATTCGTTGAACGACTGAACGATTTATAAAAATTCGATTCCCGGCTAGCCTGCCGTATAGAATTTCGTGGATTTTGTTCGAAATACTGTAACAGTCTAGCTGTATTAACATTTTTTCTTACCATTCAGTCAATTACTTAATTTTTCTGAACAGAAAATGCATCTTCATTTCGTCGCAAGGTCGCCTCCAATCTTGTAAAGGTTCTATGATCAGGAATAAGGTGCTCTGGATACCTTTCTCGATATAACTCTACAGGTTTTCTTAAATTTTTCTGAATGAGAAAACATTGTGTAAGTACAAAAGTTATACGTTTAACGTTCGTATTGAGTAATGACAAGTATATTGTAACATTTATGCAGTTTAAACAACGAACATTCAATTATTTTCCAACGACTACTTGATCCTTCTACCGCTAATGTGATTTTTAGGTGGTATTTCTTTTGAGACTCTTTAGGACAATATTGCTTATAACTCTTAAACGGGAAGTAGTACAGAAAAATATCCTGTATTGATAAAGCTGCAAAAAGTACTACGAGCTACGAGAACCAAAATCAATTCTTATTTGTTAAACTAAAGGTAAATACATTTTCATGAAATTATAAAAAAATTCAATATTCACATTTTCTTTCAAAAAAAAATAATCAAAGGAGTTGATTGAGGCTGTTAAAAATGCGATATTTCCTTCTTGGAGAAAATTTAAAGATCTGACTTAAAATCCAATTTTCAGATATCAAGGTTGACAGCTTTCAAAGATACGTTTGAGATTTTATATAAAGTAACGCATGTTTAATGAACATAAGGATTATACAAAAAGAAAATATATTGTTCCGCATTAAATATTATATTGGAATAGTCAACCATCAACAGCGATACATGCCTGGTATCGTCGAATCAATGAATTAATAACTGTAGCAAGATCTTGATTAATTGGAATTTGTCCAGCACCAGCATTCATAATTCTGTTCTGTGACTGTGCTTCATTGTTTATATTTTTTGAATAAACTGTTTGTTCTATGTGGCCCCAGAAGTAATAATCCACTGGATTGAGACCTGGTGCTTTAGCAGGCCGCTCAACTGGGCCTGAGTCTACCTATCCACATTCCATTAAAATGGTTCAATGCAGCATGAGCTGGAGTCCCGTAGTATTAATACAATATCCGGTAAAAGTAGTTTCGTCGGATCACAAAATGGAACTAAAAAAATTGAGATTTCGTTTGTGTTGCTTGAGAAGGTGTGGTGGCGCTAATCTTCGCTTTTCAACTCTTAGTTGGAAGTGATGAACATGCTGATAATGGCAAGGGTGCAACATTTCTCTGTGTAAAGTCTAAAAAACTATAGAAGTGTAGCACTTTTTGTACTAATAATTCGTCAAGCGTTGCATCAATTATTACTTCTTATTTTACACCACAAATATAACCAGTAGATACTTATAGCAATTTCACTCTGTCGAAGTCTTTACATGAATTAAATGATTTTGTTTATGTGACCTGCTGATACTTTTCTTATCTTTGACAGCTGTCAACTTTGGTATATGAAAAATGAGGCGCGTACTTCATCTTTAATTTTGCGCTGTATTTACCCTGTATTTACTTACTTACATGTCCACAATACAGTTATTGTGATGGCTTCACATACTGACTTATATTTCCACCAATACTTGGACATAATACACTATTTGCGTTCAATAAATTAGTCAGAAACTATTGAAGATCTAACTTGGTACATTGCAATTCCCTCGTGCTAGCGGTCTACGTGTAAAACTTAGGGTTTAAATTGTCGAATGAGTTCTTTGATATTACAGGGAACTTTAGCAGATTTATATAGACTATGTAAATCTTTTCTCATAATTTTCTTTTTCGAAGAATGCTTCTTTCGTGGTTGAAAGTCCAAAACTGTAGTTATGTTTAGAACATTGGTAACAATAATGATAGTCCATGCTTATTTGAATAAAAAAGAGAATAGATTCAATTTCATATACATACTCTGAAAACAAGTTTTCTGCTTACCAATAGCCCCTATATGTTTGTAATGTCTTATGAATATCCCCAATTTGGTACTATATTAACAATAAATAAATATTTCTTTCATTTTAGTACTTATTTATCAGCATTTTATCTATTATGTGTTAATCACCTTGCAACTTGTCCCTTTTTTCATATATAGGGGTACTGTGGGTGTACAACGTAGTACCAGTCTTTTATATCTTTAAAATATATGTGAAAAAGTGAGGTAGACATTTTTTTGTTTCGAATTAGAAATTTTCTAGCAACTATATAGACAATAACACAATCGACTACATGAATTCAAAAAGAGTGTTATCTCAACGACTAATCACTATTATTGGCCGCTGCTGGCAATGCCGACTTAGCAACATAATAAGACATAGAAGAATTGGCAATGTCCTAAATCTTCTACAGCTTTAGTAAAAGCGTCATTACAATGTCAACTTATTTTAAAGAATTCAAATAAAACATGACAAAAAAATTAATTATACTATTTACTAATTTCATTTTATGAGTAGGTGTTTGATAAAATGAGAAACGTAACTTCTTTGTGAAAGTGAAAATTATTCATAACAAATGTATTCAAAAATTGTCTGAAGTTATTTAATTTTCGGCATAGTTTTCGTTGTAAAAGTTAAAAATATAATGAAATAAACCCAGGACTGATCCTTTCGGAGCAAGGGTTTATTTTGTATTTTTTTTTAAATTTTTTGTCACAGGTGACAAAATACCCAATTAATAAAAAAATTCAAATAATTATTAAACTTCATTAAATTTTCTCTTAATGTCGTGTATGTTAAAGTTAGATAAATAAGTAACTGATAAGTGCCAATACACCTAAATCTCTCACGCCGTTCAGTGTAAACAAAAAGGCGACGCTTGTTATCGGTAAGTATTCGCAGTCCCCTGGATGCTTATGTTTACTTCATTATCGGTCAAACACAGGTAGGTACAGTCGAAACAAGTGTTCGATTACCTGTCCGAAGGCGGAGTTTATAACTCGACCACACCTTCGTCCACTATCGCTAACCTGTTCTGAAAAAAGTAATCGTGTTAACAAGGTGGACTCGATTTCAAGATGGCCGCTGACGCCAGAGTCGTCTGCGTCGTTTTCTTATTTTAATTGGTGTTACACTGATGGGAAGTCGTTTAGATAGGGACAGTACGTGCCTTGTATCATTTATTGACGAATTAACTAAATGTGGCTTCTTGGTTTGTACTTTTTGTTGGAATATTCCCTGTTTACATATCATAAAATTTTATTCCGGTTCGAGATACCTGGTCGTTATTTTTATAGACGTCCTTTTAATTACATGCATCGCCGTTTGATTAACGTTTAGTTGGTACTGACGTTGCGAACTTTTGTTTGGATGTTAATGGTTTGTGATGATAATGTTGTAGGCTCCATTCATATGGAGGCGTATGGGTCGGAACTTAATGGTTCTGCTGGCATTGGGTATCAAATAAGGATAATTATCTGTTTTGCGTCAATTTGGCTTATAATGATAGAAATATCCCTAAGATTTACCTTTAACAAATTCAATATTCCTGCCGAAAGACAGTTAGATAGAAATAAGATGAGCCCAAGGAGCTTGTTTCACTCGTTTCCTCAAGGAAAAACGTGACATTTTCCAAGTTCTTGCCTTTTAGCAAGAACTGGCACATATTGCAACTAGGCCTTGTTTCGATCCCTTTACATTTTTTATTAAAATTCCTCTTGGTGTTACGTGCTCCTACTAAACTTCATTGTTATATGCTATGTGAGGATTTGTTTAGTATGCCCATCAGAAGAATTTGTACTATCAGCAGATACCTTACTTTGTGTAAGTGAATAAGAGGAAACCACCGCTACAAACCAAGTAATTTTGATGTTGATCTTCTGTCACGAAGACACTAACCACGCGAATAATGGTTGAATAAATATGATCATAGAGATGCCAAAATGACAAAGATCAAGGGGTAAACCAAATAAGATTTAGAACAAGATCAGCAAAATAAGAAAGTAAGAGAGTGTCAGGAAGAGCTCTAGATGGAATCAGAAGAATTGTGTGTGGTTATTTCTTTATTCGGGAATGCAAAGCGTCGTTAAGTTTTCTCCTCGTGATGATTCCTAAATGTTTGTCATGTCTTTCAAGAATTCGAAGACATGATTAGAGGAAACAAAATTGGGATAGTGCTACAAGATATGGAACTTAATTTCCAAATGGAGTAGAAATCGCACGACAGTGTGGAAGAATACCTTTTATATAATAAGAGAACTCTTTTAGATAAAAATTAGAGCAGACGAAAGAGGAAACCATTAGAATAATGAGCATAAAGAATGGAATGCTGGAGTCTGAAAGACCAGAAGGTGCAAAACCGAGATAATGAAAAAAAATAAAACATAATAATAGAAATAAGAAACTGTGCCAAATCAAAGTCAACAAAATTGTAACGCTACGACTTCTATGATGATGATGATTGAATAAATTATGAAGATGCACAAAATTACAAAGATCAAGGGGTAAACCAAAGAAGATTTAGAAACTGGAAAAGAGAGCATCTGGAAGATTAATAAAACAAGGAACCAAAAGAAATGCCAGAAAGAGCTCTAGAAGGAATCAGAAGGATTGTGTGTGGTTATTTCTTTAGTCAAGAATGCAAAGCGTCTGCTCCTTCTTTCTCCCCGTGATCATTCCTAAATTTTTATCATCTCTTTCAAGGATTCGAAGAAGATTAGAGGAAACAAAATTGGGACTTTCAGATAGTGCTACAAGATATGGAACTTCATTACCAAATGGAGTAGAAATCGCACGACAGTGTGGAAGCTTACCTTTTATAGAATAAGAGAACTCTTTTAGATAAAAATGAGAGCAGACCAAAGAGGAAACCATAAGAATAATGAGGATAAAGAATGGGATGCTGGAGTCTGAAAGACCAGAAAGTGCAAAAACGAAAGAATGAACAATAAATAAAACATAATAATAGAAATAAGAAAATTTATGCCAAGTCAAGGAAAGAAGAATGCAGGTCTCTATGTTGATTCACAAAATCTAAATAACGGGTTCCCTGCTTTTGTGTTTGTTATTAGGTTCAAATATGAAGCATTTATAGAGCGTTAATGATCTACTTACAGTCTGCATCTAGATAAGTTAATTTTGATACCACAGTCTTAGTTTAAAGATGTTGCAGGATGGGTTTAGCTTTGAAGAACTCTGACTGACTATTCTTTCACAGCACATTAAGTCTACTAATATGGTATAATTATATTTTCTACATGAGAAACTTAACACGCTATTATAATTACAATATGATGTTTTTTATTTTTATTACTATTAAATAAATAAATTACTTTTAACTCCATCCCATAAAATTTATATCTCTCATATCTATCTACAACTGTGGTGTTCACTTGATATTTATTATAGTAGGCAAATATTACATTTTTTGCAAAGAAATCGTTATTTAGAAAAAAATACTTTATAATTTGGATATCTACCTTGAACCCTCTGCTGCCCCTCCTAAATACGCTTTATAAAGAAATACAATATAGATAAAAGCTGAAATCTATATTGATATTCATTTAGAGGTCCGATATTACTTGGTCCATTTTTTCAGCTCCTTCAATTCTTTTTAACAAGAACAAATCTACATTTTGTTATTGTTATCAGATATATTACACATATTTTTTACTATTTCCGATATTTTAATATTTCAGGTTTTCATTTCATATTTCAGATTTCAGGAATTAATATTTACCGATCTTGGTTTTTGTCTCAGTTAGTATAACTTTTGTTAAAAGATCTAAAAATTATTTTAGATGACATTAAGAAAAGGTATAAAGAGATTAAAACTCAACAAAATACTTCTACAAACATGACATTTTCTATCTCTTTAACCATAACCAGGTTCATTTAATGTTATCAAGAGATGCTAGATGTAGACAAATATGCAGTTCTAGCTTTCAATGCTAGGTGCCTCTTCCACTTTATTATTAATTTGTTTAAAATAAAACAAGGGAAGGTCTATTTCTAAATTTTAAAAAAACATGCTATGATCTAAATATTTTATCTTACAAGAAAGGTTATCGAAGTGTCAGTCACCTATTTCAAGGAAACTTCGCTGTGTTGTAGATTACAAAAAAATACGAAACAGTATATTTTCTTTTCTGCCGATAAAGGGGTTAAAGTCATCACTAAAGTTTTCCCCCAAAAACATTTTTTTCAAGAAATTTTTGTTTCTATACAATTTTTTTTTATGTCGATAATAAACAATCTCCAATAGATTTAAAAACAAATTCTTCAGAAACAGAGATTCCTTGAAAAAACGTGCAAAAGCACCGTTAGGGTGCTTTTTACCCCTTTAAAATGTTTATAACCTCCGTTCTTAGTGTCAGCCCTTTCAATGTGACAGCAACACCCAAAATTTTTTAAAGGGGCAGAGAATACCGAGCACCTTATTTGAAAATAACTCAATTAACCAATTATTCAGCTATGTAAATAAATAAATTTAAAAATAGACTATTTCTCGAGAAATTTTTAAAGTTCTTATTGACACAACATTATATGAATTAGAAAAGAATGACCAACAGGATCACCATATCCCAGTCCAAGTGATTTCATTTTACTAAATTTTCGTAGATAGATGAAATAATATTAATTGGAGTCTATTTTGACACTGCTGCTATGCATTTTTTTAGAAGTAAACATTACTTAAATTAAGAAAATGTAATATCTACAGGGTGAGCCATTAGTGTGAGAAAGTAAAATAACTCCCGTGTTACTGATAATACAGAAAAAAAGTTTATATAAAAGTTGTACAGAATCAAAAAACCTAACCTACAAAATTAATTTAAAACATATAGGGCGATGAATAAAAACAGGAAACGCCAAATATTACATTTTTTAAACAGAACGCCCTCTATACTTAAACATGTGGATTTCCGAGAAAATTCTATATATGACAATATAAACAGTTTAATATTTTATTGCGAGGTTACCAAGTTATGTAGAAAATTCTTCGAATTTTGGAAAAAACATGACCTCAAAGAAGTTGTATTCAACTTTAGTTTCAACTACTAAAACTAAAAAATATTTGACAGAGTTATGAGAGAGACAAATGTTAGGCAAAGGATATTAGCTAATATCGATATTTTATACAGGACATTTTTTATAAAACAATAATTTTTAGAACGTTTAAACTTGATTCTCTAAAATTTTTCAAATGGAACGGTTTGAATTTTATTGTTCTATTTTATTCATATATCGGTCTACTTCAGTTTTTATTAAGCATGTTCTATATCTAAAATTGTTAGTTTTTAAGATATAGCAACATTTCTGACAAAACTTTATTTTTATTATTGATGAAATCTAAAGTTCTCGAAATGACTGGGAAAATGTATCTCGGGGGTTTTCGCGGGTGCTGATTCCGAATCTGAGGGTGAAAAGTGAAAAATATCCCCTGTGCTCGTGGAGGAAGAGGAAGAGGAGGAAGATAATTTTGATTGGTATTTATAGTTGTTTATTGTAGTTGTTTGATAAATGAGCCCGTGTGATAATTAATACAGAAGGAATGTGCATTGAATATATTTTAAGACAATATATATTTTAAAACAATAAATATACTTTAGAACAATAAATACATTTAAAAAAATTATCAGGCTTATCCTTTTCTTTTTCCAACAGAACTTTTTAGATTGAGTTTCGTCCCATGATATTTTATTAATTTATGTTCATCCTTCTTAGAAGATTAACGCCCTTTCCCAAAATAATCAGAAATAGTCATCGGACGCATTTGGCAGGGTCAGATTCGGAATCAGCACCGGCAAAAACTCCCGAGATCCATTTTTCCACTCATTTCGGGAACTTTAGATTTCATAACCCCCCCTCCCCTCCACGAGCACAGGGGATATTTTTCACCCTCAGATTCGGAATCAGCATCCATTTTTCCAGTTATTCGGAGAACCTTGCAATCCACGTGCCCCCAGCGCCCCCAAGGCGGCCGGAAGTCGCCCCCGGGGGGTCGGGTGGACTGGATATATACATATTCGAATTCTGCACCTCCCAAAACCCCCGAGTACCAATTTTTGCGGTATTTCGTGCACTTTGGCAAGTTTCTCGGATGCGATGCACTTCTAGATGCACTTTATGCACCCGCGATGCATTTCCGCCACTTCCAGATAATAAAAAAGGCGGGACTTTTTTCCAACGGTCTTTCTGAACAAAATGCAAAAAACCGCATTAAAATCGGGCCGGGCCGCGAAAATCTAGATATTTTTCTCTTTATTGCCTGGTCTAATATCTTAAAAACTAACAATTTTTGGTGTAGAACATACTTAATAAAAGTTGAAGTGGACTGATATGTGAATAAAATAAAACAATAAAATATAGGCTTTAATTTTTAAAATAGTAGATTTTATATAATACTTTTCATTTTACATTTGTAATTCTGATTTCAGTTTTATTATAATCATATTTGTAGATAGAAAAATGTATGTGATGATATTAGTTTTGATGAATAAGTTTAAAATTACTTGAACGATGAGAAAAGTTAGTGACTAGGTACCATTAATCAAAGTCATGAATAAAAAAAAAATATTGAAATAATTTTATGTATGTCATTCACATAACTTTCTACCGACCCCCCGCCCCCCTCCCTCTTTACTGTCTTTTTATCTAGGAAATGGTAAAGACCAATGTGTTAGATTACCTTGCGATTTCAATTAAATGTATAAAAAACAATTGAGTGTTGCATTTCAGAGATATAAGATTTCCATGAAACAAATGCATGTTTTTTTCTGGACTAAGATATTTTTTAAATGTTTAGCTCAATTATTGGGTTTGAATACTTACTAAGGAGCTACATGAATAAAAAAAGTTGTAAAGTGTATTAAATTTATTCTACTCTAAACAATAAAAATAATATGACTGAAAGCAATTCATTTTTCACTGCTTATTTTTAAATACTGTATGTATTTAAACGTATATCCAATACAAAACAACATACGAGTTAGTGCAAAATGTACAATTAAATCGTTCATTTAAGTATGCGAGGCAACCCGTAATTTATTCCATTTTAAAAACGCTTCTATAGCTTTTATTTTTGCATTTGAACATCTGTTTTTATCAGTAATGGCGCCGTATTTTAAAATTTACCTCGAAAACTAAAAAATAAAATCGTGTGTGCCGCTATAAATTCATTACAATTGATTGCCTATAAAAATTCACACGTATATTTTATTGGCAGTTGTCATTACTATATCGCTATGGGAGTATGTAAAACATTTATTAAAAGCGACGTCATCGCACAGAGGCCATAAAAACTATTTTATTTTAAAATAAAACGTGTTTGCTCGAATCGGGTTGTCATATGCATGCACCATAATTTAATGCAAATAAATTTTGATCGTACATTGAGCTTAAATTGCATTCGATTTTATCAAACGACAGTTTATTAACTGTTATTGGTCGGTTAGTACCTATATTTGTTCGATAAATTTACAATACGTGCATGAAGAGAGTGCGAATAGTTTGCGTGATATTTGTTACATAATTACCTACATAGGACGTAAGGCATCTTCGACAGGGACTAATCATAAGTAATATAAATTTATAGAGCCATGATCTTCGTTTTAGTTTTCATACAGCATTTCGGACAAATGCGAATTGAATTACACCAGCAATACTTAGCAAACATCTAGTAATAGTTATCCAAAATAAAAACTAAGAATGATATACAGTGTGTCCCAAAAATGATGTGATGTGTGTGAACAAGATTCATATTTTTCCCAGTTCAGATTTTAAAAAATGACTGAAACAGGTTGATTGGTACATAGAAATTGTCACTTTTCTGCAATATTTTATATTTTTTTGAGTCATGTTTGACGGACCTACAACATTATCAATATTTTGTAGTATAAATAGATAGCCCTTCTAAAGACAAATTTAACAATATAAATTTATACCTACTTTTTTGTCATAGTTGTCAAAAAATTGTCTTTTATGTCATACTGACGATTATTTCAAACAATCATAGTCTATTCTGGACTTTAAAAAACGTACCTACTCTTTATTAATCTTTTTCTACTTACTTTAAAGCTTTTTTTCTCAAAAAAAAAACAACAAATCGATAAACACATAGAAATTTACCAGAGTACCTTAGGTATAACGTGAATCGATTTAGTTCCAATTCATTCGTTGTCAAATTATTTTGACATTTTTTGCCCATTTAAAAGAAAAACAGAGAATTTAAATTTTAATTATGATTGGATGCGGAGATAAAACCCGTAGTCAGCAGAATGGATGTGACTTATTTCACCATAATATCTAGACCAGAGAATTAATCGAGTTACAATAAGTAAAGTATCTAAAAGGTTTGAAGAAACCGAAAGTATAAAAAATTTACCTGGATCACGAAGGTGAAGAACGGCAAGCGAAAATAACCGTGAAAATATGGTGCTCGCCGTTATTGAAAATCCTCACTCATCCATTAGATCTATCTTAACCAACTTCAACTTCAACTTGTCGAAGTCCTCATTTCACAAAAGCATCAAAAGTGGCATCCTTACAATGTTAACGTTTTACAAGAACTATGGGCAGATGACACAGACAGAAGATTACAGTTTTGCGAGGAAATTAGAAATTTATTTGAAGGACAACCCAATTTAAAAACTCACATAATTTTCACTGACGAAGCAATTTTCTGCTTAAACGGGACTATGAACAGGCAAAATACAAGGTTTTGAAGCCCAGAAAATCCGCATTGGATGCAAGAAAAACATATACAACGGCCAGAAAAAGTGAATGTTTGGGCTGGAATAGTAGGAAATCGCATACTGGGACGTTATTTCTTTGAGGTCAATTTGACAGGCGACAATTATTTGGATTTCTTCGTTTTCAGCCTTGGAATTAATTTTTCCTAAACTTAATGAGCACGATATGCCTGCTGGTGATGTCTGGTTTCAATAAGATGGTGCCCTCCACATTTTCGCATCAATGTAAGAAATTACCTTAATGCAGTTTTCCCAAATCGATGGGGCAGAAGAGGGCCGCTTGAATGGCCACCACGCCCCACTGACTTAACACCACTAGATTTTTTTGTTATCGCTGAATTCGTCTTTAGAAGGGCTATCTAATTATACTATAAAATACAGAGCGTCCTATTTAAAAAAATGTCGGTAACGTTATAGGTCTGTCAAACATGGCTCAAAAAAATAGAACAAAATTGCAGAAAAGTGACAATTTCTATTTAGGTACTAACTGAAACAGCGATTTTTTTAGATTTCAACTGAAAAAGAAATATGAATTTTGTTCCACCATTTTGGGACATGCGGTATAATTAATAAAAAACATGACATTTTACAATTATGAAATAGTGTAATTATTCAAAGAAATATTTTGTATTTCTGTTATTCTTTCATTACACATCCTAGATTTTGTGGTATATTTTGGTATACTTCACTTTTTAAGTATCAGCATCATTTATATTTGAAAAGAGCCATTCAGTTCAAGGAGCAAATCGTCTTGAAGAAATTGTAAATATCTAGGAACTGTTAAGGTTCCTTCAAGAAAGTATGGCCCTATGATCCAATTATCCACTATTCCGGCCCAAACAATAATTTTGTGTAATACTTACGCATCTAATGTGGATTTTCAGTTGAGCAATACCAACGAGTTTGACAGTTTACACGACCCGAAAGAGTCTTTTAAGAAACATCGGATTTCGGTTAAATTTATCCATTAAAATTTCATAAAGTTTGAGTCTTTTATCAAAATCGTCTTCCGAACTGAGGTAAGCTTAAGCATTAACTACCTATTTGACAGAAACGTGAATTATGTCGACTTGAATGTAACCTTCTTGATAATACATTTAAATTTAACAAAAGGCAAACAATCAAGTAAAAAACTTAATGTGTGTTACATTCAATAGATCAACGTAAATTACTTTTATACCTAGCAATATTTTCCTTTTTACCAAATTTGTTATTGTAGTAGACTTAGTGCACGTGCAGAGTCTAACAGAGCTGGCGCAGGGGTCGGTGACCTTCACAGCTGACTCGCGTTTTGAACTTTTCAGTTATTTACGGAACCTTGTAGTAGTATCGCGTCGATACCTTTCTTTTTTACGTCTGCTGTAAATTGTATTCGTTGTGTGTATTTAAATAATTGTTTATAAATAGTAACATAATTTACATTAACAACTATTAGTTGGGGAGCAAATTGAAGTAAAATGCTAAAACAGAAAAGAAATAGACGGGAATTATTTAAAATGTAGTTTGACAGTGATTCTGAAGGTTACAGAGACATTCGTATTAAAGGAAATGATCTGTTTTGTACTATGTATGAACGCATTATAAATTCTTGTTACAAAACTAAAGTGACAAGACTTTGAATAGCCATGCCTCGTTCAGCGCTGAAGACTCTGTATTTTTCTATGAACTTACAGACGCCTTTCTTTCAAGCAATATTCCTGTAAACAAACTAGAGAACCCCAAATTCCGTAATTCCGTAAAATGGAGTCACATGGACTATCCCTAAATGAACAATTTGATATAATGGATGATGTACAAAAAATATATATACGATGCCAAAAATAGACGCCCAGTCAGTAGTACGATAAAAGAAAAAATGCAAAGAGTGTTAGAAAAAAATCGAGGATACACCATTTTGGAAAATATATGTAAAGTTTTATCTGGTACAATTCAGAAGTTACCAACAAATATATTAATATATAGTTCATGTCTCAACAATTTGTCATACTGTCCGTTGTCAGTAGTAGACGTTGAACGGTTATTTTCCCTACACAAGTTAATATTAAGTGATACATGTCGCCGTTTCACTAAAGAAAACTTAGAAAAGCACGTAGTAATATGTTTTAACTCCTTCCAATATGCCACGGAAGCCTTGACGCAACACTAAGGTTTATCGAGTAAGTGGTGTCATTTAAATTTATATAGGTATGTATTTTATCCTCTACTTAGCCCTGTTCTTTGGTAACAGTACTATGTTGCGACATATTTTCTGTAAACATATTAATATTTTCATTCGTAATCTGACTACGGTCCTGTTAAATTCCGCGCCGCACTAAGCCTAGTTATTAGTTTACGTATTTTTTTTTATTTTACTCTATTTTCAAGTTATTAATTTTCTGTGGCCGATTTTTTACTATGAAGTCAAATATATTTTGCATGCCTGGTTTTCCAGTGTCGAAGAATATTGTTTGACTTCATTTAACAAGTGTTTTTGAAAAAAAATTGAATGTACCTATTTGAAGGGTTTCTAGCAAAAATAACATTTGTCACAAAATTGACTTTTTGAGTTATTGTCAAACTAAAATCAATTTTTTTCTCAAAATGTATAGGATTTTGACACAATTAAGTCAGAACATACTTTTGATTATAAATACTATACAGGGTGGTTGCGATATAATGGGCCAATATTCATGACTAGATTCCTGACGTGAAAATATTGCGATTTAGACAAACTCACCTTAGTCCAAAAGTTGATACTTACAGAGATACAGGGTGTTTAATGCAAAATATTATTTTAGTTTTTTCTTATTTATTTCATAATAAATGCTCATATCGAGATGAAATTTTGGTGTTAGGGGTTTTCTGGGGCGAGAGATTGAAATATATCCATGGTTTGCTTGTAGCTCATAGAGAGCGCCACCTGCGCTAGGTCGAATGCGTTGAAAACGACAGAACTTTTTTATCTTTCAAAAATCTAATTCTCAGGTAGCAAATTCTGATTTTACAACTTCTTTTACACAAAAAAGCTATACTTTTTGATAGTCGCTATCTTGCACCGTTCTCAAGATATTTAGCTTTGGTAATTCGAGTAATCAAAATAAGGTACGAATGTCAAAAAGAACAAGAGTTTATTTCAAATTATAAATTGTGATGAACAATTGAATATCGAATATTACAATAAATGTTCAACATGTCCGCCTCCAACTTCAATACATTTATTAACGCGTTTGTTCAAAGACTGCCGTATTTTAAAATAGAGATTCTTGTTACGAAATGATTCGGCGGCATTTACAATTTTCTGCCATAGCTCTTCGCGGGTGTTTATAGTTTCTCTATAGACAACTGATTTCATGTAGCCCCAGAAACAAAAATCCATAGGATTAAAGTCAGGACTACGAGGAGGCCATAATATTCGACTCCCACGACCGATCCAACGATCCGGAAAAATGTGGTCAAGATAGTTCCGTACTCTGACAGAATAATGAGGGGGAGCTCCATCTTGCATGAAAAATAGATTTTGCCGTGTATTCAGTGGTAAATCGTCGAGGTAGTCAACTAAATGGTGCTGCAGGAAATCTAAATACAAGTCACCATTTAGATTTGGAGGAAGCTCATGTGGACCCAAAAGGTGATTTCCTATGATTCCGCACCAAACATTTATCTTAAATTCATGTTGGAAGTGACGCTCACTGACTACGTGAGGATTTTCATTATCCCATATGTGCTTGTTTCTAAAATTGAAAATTCCTCGACGAGTAAAGGTCGCTTCATCAGTGAATAGTACATTATCCAAAAATTCCTGGTCAAGGTTTTGCTGATTGCGCATAAAATGAGCAAATTGTAATCTAGCTGGTAAGTCTGCTGCTAAAAGATTTTGCACGGGTGTAAAATGGTAGGGATATAAATTTTCCTTGTGAAAGATTTTGAGAACTGTTGTTTTACTAACACCGGTTTCTCTAGCTACCTGCCTGCTGCTAACTTCTGGATTTCCTGCCACTCTTACTAAAATTTCTTCTTCTTGGTGAACTGTAACAGTACGCCCTGCGTTGTCTCTTTTAGGACGAAAACTACCAGTTTCTCCAAGTCTATTAAAAAGTTCTTGAAATAGTTTCCGATTTGGTTGCCTTCTATTCGGATACAACTCTGAATACCGACGAAGCGCTCGACGTCCAACATAATCTGATTGCGCATAAACGCAAACCATATCGCGCATTTCTCCATTTGAAAATAAATTATGGCGTGGCATGTTATCTCGCACTACGATTTAGATCATAAAGTAAAGAATACTTTTAATAAGGCACGAATAATACTGTAATATTACTGACAGCACTAAGATAAGTGGAAAATGTCAAAATTGGATTTTAACATAAGCCTACTTGAAAATTTTTGCCGATTTGTAATTGAATGCAAATACATTGGAATTTTCAATGGCAAATTTTATGAGAACGGTGCAAGATAGCGACTATCAAAAAGTATAGCTTTTTTGTGTAAAAGAAGTTGTAAAATCAGAATTTGCTACCTGAGAATTAGATTTTTGAAAGATAAAAAAGTTCTGTCGTTTTCAACGCATTCGACCTAGCGCAGGTGGCGCTCTCTATGAGCTACAAGCAAACCATGGATATATTTCAATCTCTCGCCCCAGAAAACCCCTAACACCAAAATTTCATCTCGATATGAGCATTTATTATGAAATAAATAAGAAAAAACTAAAATAATATTTTGCATTAAACACCCTGTATCTCTGTAAGTATCAACTTTTGGACTAAGGTGAGTTTGTCTAAATCGCAATATTTTCACGTCAGGAATCTAGTCATGAATTTTGGCCCATTACATCGCGACCACCCTGTATACTACAAATCTTTTTTTTATATTTAACCTGTTTCAAGGAAATCAGTTTTAACGCGCTCTTCTAAATATGTTTTTTGACATATTTTATGTTCTTCTTGCTAGAAACCCTTTATTTGAATTTATTAGCCTTAAACCTTTAAAATAGAATAAAAAATTATGACAGTTAATAATAGAATATATCTTTTGTAAAAAGAAATTATGTATCCGGGATAAATAAGTAACAAAATATTTCTTTAAGGATATCTACTATTAAACTTAAACGGACTTAACATGGCAGACTTGCCGCTGCTTTTACGGAATCTATCACTTAAATTGCTACTCCGCAGAACTGACACCTACAATTAATTTATTTCGGAATTGCGAAAACAGTAAGGATAATATTATGCAGGTGCAACGATCAGATAAATGTTCCGCGAGATACGGAGAACGCAAAATTTATCGATATTTATCAGATATTTACATTCTACTGGGAACTTTACCGAAAAGCCTGTCAAATAAAGTTAATAAAAGGCCATTGCAGTTCTCTGAAACATACTGAAAATAAATTTACATAGATTAACATGGCAACATAGCCGTTATGCCGTTCGGTCCAGGTTACTGGCGAAAGGGAACAGCGTTGTACACTCCATATTTAATAATTGACGACCTAAGAAGGTGTTGGGGTACAGCAGTTACGACCCTCACAGCTGGCCTGTATTGCTCCATAAACATATAATATATGCATGTTAAATATATCAGCTATAAAGAGAATGCCCCTAGAGCAAATCCTGAGCGGAGGGGTCGAAACACATTAGAAAATCTAGTTCCATTTACCACATTTCCCTCTAAATTTGCATTTTTTCCTAAGGAAAACGTATCTTACATTTTCCAAATGGATACTTATTTAATGTATGAAATTACAAATATATTTTCTTCCAGAGACAATGATGTCTTCTTGGATGAAACATAAGAAAACCTTAAATTAGACGTCAACCAACGATTGAATGCCATGAGCTAAAACTAATTCAAATTAATTCCAAAAGTTTTCATACATTCTTATCAAATCAAGTATACACGATTTTGCACCTCAACTCCCATCATTCATAATTATACCAATACTTTTAGAGGTTCCATTCAAATTCAAGGTCCAACTGTTGATACAGAAACATTTTTCTAGTAATGAAGTGATTATGATAACAATAACGACGACGACAATGAGGATGACAACGACGAGTACAACTACAGCAATAATAGCAGTAAAAGCAACAGGAATACGAGCAACAATACGAATAAGAACATGAACGCCAACAGGAACACGAATAACAATAATAGGAAAACGAACAACAGGAGCATTAACAGTAACAAGAACAATAAGAATAAGAGGAGGAGGAAGAAGAATAACAAATAAACGAACGCGAATAACGACAAGAACTGTAGAAGCATTTTTCTAAATTATTTTGATAATAGTAATGAAGTGATGACTAACAATGACTAACAATAACAACGACAACTACAGCTACAACAACAGCAATAACAACAGAATCCCGGATACGGACAAGAATGCGGGCATGAACAACAACACGAAGAGGAACAAGAGCAAGAACACGAACAATAGCAACATAAACACCAACAAAAAGAAGAACCGGAACAGGAAAAACCGGCATAGGAACAACAACAGGAACAGATACAACTAGAAGAAGAACAGCAACAAGAACAACAGAAACAACAGTAACAAGAACAGCAAGAATAACAATAATAATATCATTTATTATTACATAGTTAGTCAAAAGTATGGAATCCATCAAAAATCTCAGCGGTAAAGCATTTTTGGGATAAACGGTGAGGACAAAAGTTAGGGTGGGAGTTCTAGGGTGTTTATTTTTACTCCTATAAGCTATCCCTGGACAAAATATTATTGGCATATGAATTATTTCTTCTATCTGCCGTTTTTTCGGCTAATTAGCGGGGACTATTTGCATACCTAAAGATTTTATTCTTCACTTAAGCGATATAGCTTGTTTATTACTAGGAAACGGAACAGGGAAATGTTATATCCCTCTAGGGTGAAATAAGAGGACCTAAATATTATCGCCCACATTTTGACCCTATTTTGAACCCTTTTTTTCTGCAAGGGTAGAATAGTAAATATGCCTTTTATAAATGAAGCAGGCAAATGAAAGTACAAAGTTTATTAACATTAATATTTGATATATAACAATAATTTGCTTTAAATTAATAACAAAAATCATCGTCTTTAAAAACGAAAGTACAATTTGAGAAGGAATCTTTAACAGTAACACCAGAAAAACTACCTAAAGTTTCTTTGCCATCGAGTAAATTTTGTTCATTTTCCCTCGCAATCAATTCCGAAAAATTGTCATCACTAGTTTTTTCGCCTCCTGCTATTAAACGAGATATTTTGTTGTTGGACGTTATGTTATCTTCTACATATCCTAATGCTTCAGTATCACTCTTCCATTCTCCAGGTCTTTTCAATGTTATCATATCTACACCTGCATCTACGAGAAGAGTTGCCAATGTACGACGCAAACAATGACCTGTGTACATTTTAGCATCTGCATAGCCGAGATATTTTGCAATACTGGACGGTATGCTACCGAAGGGATTTTTGCCTACAGGTTGCGCAGTACATTGACCATTCCGATATATCAGAAAAAATTGCCGATCTTTAATTTATTTTGGTCACAAAGATATAATCCTGCCGGTACAATTGAAGAGCGTGTATTTATAACTATTTCCTCTACAATAGTAAAAGATTTTGGTACTCCAGTTTTTGTATCGTTAATTTATACTATAACAACGATTCCTTTGTCATCTATATCATCTATCGAGAGCTTTACCAACTCATCTCTTTTTATTCCTTCAGAAACACCCATTACTAGAACAACCTACAATAACTAAAACCTATTACGCACATTCATTAAGCATACAGCCGATTATTTCCTATATTACCTTATCCAAAAGATAATAATCTCTAATAAATTTCAATATCTTCGATTTTTTGGAATATATCTTTTCGATATTTGCTTCAAATAAGCTTCTAATCTCCTACGTTTCTGTGCACTAATAATGTGATCTTCAACATTGAATACTTCGTCCACAATGTGTTAGGTCTGAATGATTGTACTAAAAGATATATAAAAAATATAAACTATCAAAAATTATAACTATCAACATCAACAAATTTGTGGGTGTCATAGATACATCTTGGATACATCATTTATATATTAAAGAACTGTTTTTATTCTCATTTACATTTAATCATTAAATTTAAAATAAATATAAAATCATATGTTTAAGTAAAAAATAAAACAATGTATGCACCACGGGAGATATTAGGATGATTATGCCCTTTACCTCCCTTGGTACATAAATAACTATTTCCAATTAGTATAAATTAGCTTATTATTTATAAAGTAATTAACTTTACTAATTATTACAAAACATTTTCAATGTTGTATCAGTCAACATTAATTTTATTTTTTGATTTCTATAATGAATTAATATACTAATTCATTTTACTAAAACTGATTCATTCTGCTTAAAACAAGTCTACATTGCGAAAAATAAATATTTTTTCTAGATCCCATTTTAATGGTTTTTACAATCTAGTGCAGAGAATAACTTCAAGAAAAATTAAGACCCTTTGACTCTGATCTGTTAAAAAGTTACAGCTTTTATTAGTCCCCATCTATTTAGTAGCTAACAGAAACGAAGGTAAGCGCCGACTGTTAAATAAACATTAACTTTTATTGACCAGACCTTTTTTTTTGTAAGCAGTCCATTGTCAGCGATGCCCATCGGAGTCATTTAGTTGTTAAAGGTGTTATAATTGGTCTAAACACGGTCACTGGCGTCAGCGTGACCAGACGGCCGGCCAAACGGTTGATCAGATCTTTTACATCAGTTAGGTCCTGCCTGTCCGTGCGTCCTCTGCAAGGACTAGTAGGTGCTCAAACCCGGTGTACAGATAACACAGAAATTCGCCTACGCGGTGCACCTCTACGCGTAGGAAGGATGTTACTGCAGTCGTTTCTTATGTCCATGACACAATAATTTATTTTGTACCACATACAGAATGTCCGGGAAGGATCTACTAACTTGTCATGAATAGATATTACACCGCTGACAGTAATATAGTAAAGTAATTGGATTTGGTATAGTCTTTCCGATCTCAATTGAAGAACTAAGGTTCGGTCGCTGACGCAGCAACTCGGCATTGAAATATTTGAAAACCTTGTTCCCATATTTATTTTGCCATACCCATATATAGGTCTGGTCGCTCAGTTGAAGAATGAGCATTCGGGCAAACGCGGCGCAAACACAGCCGCACTGGGCGACCTGGCTATAAATTCAGTTGTCGACAAATGGCCTAGCAGTGCAGTGCAGCAATGCGGAATTTGGCGTGATTTTAATTTATTATAGGCACCTTCTATTAATCATTCATTGCGAAAGGGAGAAATAAGGGGGATCTTTTGTTTACTAATATTATTACAACATGGCATTTTGGAGATGTTTTGAAACGGAACAAAACGAAATTTACCATCAATATTTTTTACCTTTAGCAGAAAACTTTTTTAGGGACGCCTATGAAACTCATTAAATTTTATTGCTATGCGTTTTTATACTTGTTCAACTGACTTCGGAAATACTGTACAGGGTTATTCATATAACATTTTACCCCCCTTAACTTTTTTGTTTTTTGAGTCGCACAAAAATAGTTAATATAAAATATATTATTCGATTTTCGGAATCTCTGCTTCTTCCTGATTCCAACAATGTAAATATGTTGTAGGTTTACGTAATAATTTGCTCAATATTATGCATTGAAAAACTAAATCTCGCCATGAAAAATAAATATCAAAATCGCTAAATAAATAGAAGTTTTCGTAGAACCGATTTGACACATGTAACACTATTTTCCGCATTCCTTTGAAAATGGTTTATAACTTTTATACTGTTGATGAAAAAAATTATATTGCTGAATGTTATCTGCCTTGTGAGAAGAATGCCATGCACACTAGACGCGAATCTGCACGAAGATTCCCCCCAAGACGTACATAAAATATATATATCAGATATATCTACAACAAATGGAGAAATACTGGTACGGTAAAAAATAAGGAAAGAAGAAATAAATCCCACAACGTTATAACTGAAAATATGCAAGAAATGATTTTACTTTACTTTCAAGAAAACCCGAAACTTTGGATTCAAGATGCTCTAAGGTATTTGGAAATATCCTGGAGTTCGATTCAGAGAGTATTGAAAGTAAACAAATATGAACCATATTGTTATCACCTGGTGCAAAAATTATATGGAAATGATACTAATAGGCAGTGCGAATTTTGCCAAATAATGCTAAATAGACATTTACAAAATGAAGAATTTATAGGTTTGTAATGCTGCTATTGATACTATTACTGATACTATTATTGATACTATTACTATTACAGAGATACCGAAAATCGAATAATATACAGGGTGTTCCATTTAAAAAAACATAAGTTTGGTGCGTATCTTTGGAACGCCCTGTATAATTTCTATTTTCATAAACTCATTAAATTCACAGAAAGATTCCCTACAACTTTTATCTAAACTATTTTTGTCTACTTAAAAAATAAAAAAGTTGAGGGGGGTAAAATGTTATATGAATAACACTGTGCAATGAATGTACGAGTTCGCTTTTCTCTCAAAATCGCTTTCGACAGTTTTACTGTTTCTCTCAAAGCTATTTAAAAAAATTTGGTATTGACTGTATGTAACTGTACAACTAAGAATATCTTAAATATATTTCTTTTCTTGTACACAGGGCATTTTGCCACCTACGGAACAATTTAAAATATTAATGCAATCAACCCTTGCATCAAAGGGATCAGGTAAGTGTTATTTTTTATGAAAAGGATCAGTTAACTTCAAACAACATCTAGATAAGGTTAGATGAGTTAATTTTAAACATTTTTTCTTGTATGCACATAGGTCCAATTCCTTTGGAGAATTTTGATATGCTACTTTTCTGATTCATAAGTTAATTAGTATTAATGTAAAATTACTAACAACTTTACTTTTAATTTAGTAATTCTTTTTCGTATAGGTATATTATAAGTATGTCATAATTTACTTTTTTCGGACCCCTAAAATAGGGATGAAAATATTTTCATCAATTTTTCCTTAACTTGTTTCAATTGAGCATTGATTCCACCAAAATGTGTCTTAATTTCACTGTATTTATCGAAGATATAAGATTTTTGAACGAAGAAAGTCGATTTTCATTTTTTTCACCTATTCACCCATCCTTTCCACCCCCAAAATAGGGGATGATGACATTCGCAATAATTTTCCCTAAATCTGCATCAAATAAGCTTTAATTTTAAAAAAAAAAGTACAACGATTCGTTAATTCTTCGAGATATTTGATTTCGACATAAAAAATGCCGTTTGACCGATACTGGGCCGTCAGGAAGATGCCTCTTCTGCACGCATGCCTTGACAGTATTTCTCCTCAGTTTGTGTTTGACAGACCCTACACAACTCATCAAAAACGAGGAAGAGACCGTCAGTGGGGGTGTAATTAACATCTTCACTGACGGATCAAAAAAGAAAGAAAGTACAGGATATGGGATTTATTCTAGATCCCTACACATCTGATATCAGTGGGCTATGGATATACGTACCACCGTGATACAAGCGGAACTGGCAGGTTAACCACAGCTGCTAAAGAAATTGCCCGTAGGCAGATCATAAGCAAAAGTATTAGAATCTGAACAGATAGTATACAATCAGTACTGATCTTGCACAATCGGAAGATAATGTCCAGATCGGTATGGGAATGCCACCAAGCGCTGGTGGTGGCCTCAGCTACCAATAGTATATCTGTATACTAGGTTAAGGGGTACCACCGGTGCAATGGCAATAAAGAAGATGACAAGGAGGGCATCGGGTAGTACTATGTTTAGACCCAGACCCTCCAGTGTGCTCTAGCTGTCAGCATTTTTTGAAATGATTAAGGAAAACACTAACAAAGAATTTAGAACACGGTGGGATGAAATAAACAGCTGTCAATTTGCTAAGGTGATCTTAGGATACCCCAGCAAAGACACAGCCAAAAAGTACCTGGCTATGTCCAGGGTAAGCCTTCGCCTGGTGAGGGGTATTCAGATCGGACACTGTTGTCTGAGGAAACACCTATACAATATGAGGAAATGCGAAATACCTCTCTGAAGAGGTTGTGAGCAGGAAGACGAGACAGTTTTCCATGTACTCTGCTAGTGCACTAGTGTCTCGTCAATGAGAGAATTCGTGTTAGGAGAACGGTGGCCTTCTATGGCCTACATTAGAGAGATCCTCCTGAACAACGTCATCACCATTTTCTCGTTGATAGACTGGTTGACGGCTCGGGAGAGCTAATCTCTTGCTGGGAGGATGTACAAGGGGCCGAATGGGGTCTAAGTGCTGTAGCTCAGTATACTGAACTACCCTTAAAACTATTCCAGAATCCAGTATGGTCACCGCGTTCTCCAGATCAAAATCCCTTGGAATTTTACTTATGGAGAGATATGAAGCAGCTTTTCTACCATGTTGAAATCACTACCCGTCAGTAGCCACTTAAAAGAATTCAGGATTCAGCTAACCAAATAAGAAATGATACAAATCTCATCATTCAAGTGAATCTTTAGTTCACCGATGTGAGGCTTGCATTGGAGCCAATAGTGGACATTTTGAACAATCGTTATAGTCTTAAGATTTGTTAATTTGATTACTAAAAGTTAATGTTTAAATTTTAAAATAATAATTATTGTTCTAGCAACCACCATTTTTATTTACCAGGCTACTTTGATTGAGATATGAAAGCATATTTTTTTACATCATTGGAGCTTCTAAACAAAAATGAATCGAAATTGTATTTCATACAAAAAAAATATTTGAAATTGAATACCCTATATATCAACTAACAAATATCTTCTAAATATTTTGAAACTGAAAATGTAATCTTTAGATACTTCGAAGATTTTTCTCAAAGAAATACCCCGCTTTATTTCGATAAAATTAACGGTTTCCGGGAAAAAGTGATTTTAATCTATTTATGTTAATTTTATTATAACTTTTTTGTATATCAACCAAAGTTTAGGTGATGTACTATAATTAATAGTGCGAAAAAAATCAAGTAGAGATTCCTTGCAAACAGAAAATAAGAAAAAAGTTCCTTTAAGTATTTCCTATTATTAAAGAAGACATTTATTTATCTTAGAACTGGTAAGTCACAGGTACTTACAGACAAAAAGTCCTGAATTGACTAGTCGTCCCACGACCTGTTGTATTATGTTATCTCCGGGGTACAAAATAAATGGAAACGGTCGTTCCCTACTGATAAGATTCAAACAAGGGAGCCATAAAGTTATAATAGGCTGTAAATGTTAACATTTTCTAAAGAATCGTGTTAAAACAATATCTTCAGGCGTGTAACAATAAAAAGTGTATTTTATGCTGAGGCTGACCTCGACGTGATGACGATGACATATTGGATCGGAGGTAACACAGGTAACACTGATTCGAATGTATTTGTTCATTTTAGATTTACATGTAATATAATGTTCTCTAATAATTGTTATAATAAACACTTAAATAAAAGTTGTGATAGGTGAGAGAAGGATGAAATAAATTTTGCAGCATACCTTATTAACACTAGCGTATTCCAGGTACATTTAGCTGTGTAGTAGAAATCGCTACAATTTATTCACAAATGCCTATCGTTGTAAAGCCTGAGTATCCAGAAGGTGGGTGGGGGGTACGACGTAAGTTTGCTTCCAAGAAAAATTAATTAACTTAAAGATGCGCTAATCAAATTTGTTGACAGTACATAACTAGTTATGGATATAAATCGCAGTGCCATAACGCAAGTTCGGGTCTCCCCCAGGGATCCAATTTGGGTCCATTGCTGCTTCTAATGTTTATTAACGATATATGCTCTGTTATAAAATGTGAAAGTCTAATTTTTGCCGATGACATGAAACTATATAGGAAAATTCACAATATTTCAGATTATTTTAGTTTGCAGATGAATGATTTGGATAATATTGAAATACGGTGCAGGAAAAACAGGTTAGAACTCAATGTGTTAAAATGTAAAGCTGTTACGTATACCAGGAAGATACATTACGAAAAATATACATATAAACCTTGTAGTTCTTTTTTTTATTAACATTTGAGTTTTATTCATCACATTAATCACATGTTAGGAGAATGATTGGGTTTATCGTTCGAAATTGTCACTAATTTACTAATATTAAGGCTTTGGAAGTTTTATATGCTGAAGATGCACTAACCAAATTTGGACCAGACATAGCTAATACGATGCGAAATATCGCTTTACTATTAAAAATGTTGTCACCGTCGTTCTTGCAAGTCAAAATTCGAAATATTTGGAATTAATCACTTTTCGCGGTTGAAAACGTACATAGGTAATAAGTTTTCAAAACCGAGGAAGATGCACTAACCAAATTTGGACAGGACATAGCTAGAGCAGTGCATAACATCACCTTGCTATTAAAAATGTTGTCACCGTCGTTATTATTGGTTAAACTCTACAGATTTGATAGATTCAATTTTCATGGCTGATAAGTCACATATTGAATTGTCGCAACCGAGAATGATGCATACTCCATATGAGGTAATTTTGCTCTATATCTTCCTTGTCGTCTAGTTTCTGGAATATTTTTAGATATTCTCTATTCCTTCTGCTGCAAACTTTAGAAAACAATTTAGAACCGTCCGTTATATTCTAAAATATAAAATGAAAATTTTTCTCTTTACTTTAATATAATTGTGATGGGTAGAGAAGTACTTTCCAGAATAACGAAATCCTATTGTATGTCCTATTTCATTTGGTTATGTAAAAACACTTCCAGAGTACGGACCTGGATCGATGGATATTGTCTGTTTAATTCAGTTTTAATATTCAGGAAGGCAACCTGTTTTAACCATGATTTGTACCCAAATATTTTGGACAGATTGCTAATGTGGGTAAAACTGCAGTATGTAAATTAAAGATGATCCTTTTATAGTATTCCTATTTATAATTAGCCGTAAATGAAGAGTTGCAATTAAAGAACATATTGTGCACACTAAAGAACTATGGTTATTCGCTTCTATTACTTGGAATTCGATTTACAGCAGCAACATATGTCTAACTAGTTTCATATTCTCGCAGTTCTGCCTGCATATAAAATTTTACTCGGCGTTAGGCATTTCGAACAAATGTTGCATTCTGAGAGGAAGTAAAATTCGCTTCAATCTAGACTTCATAGAGTTCTACAACTTTAAATAACATACATCACATCAGAAACATTGTACCGATGCATAACATTTTCGCAGAAAATTCCTATTTTCTCTATGAATGTAACTTAAAGTTTGCTGCATTAAAATGTTGATATATGTATGATATACATACTTTATCCATGACCGGGCGTAAAGCAATTTTCTGTTTAATAATTTTTAGTTCAGTAGATCGAGAAAGTTGCCAAGAAATTGTTACAATTCTCTTTGTTTGTTATTATAAGTATTTATTTATAACATATCACATTTATGAAACACGTTTGGCAACAATCAGGATCTGTTAGATTAAGATACTGTCTATTAAGTTATTTTTTTATGACATGGTTTTCGTTTTCCTCTTTATTTCTTAGGTATTTGACAAACTAAAAAAAAAGTTAAATAAAGACCTCAAAATGGCCATGGGGTCTTCATTATAAACCATTTTTAAGTAATATTTTATGGATTTTTTTTAAAGAAAACTGTGTTATGATCTTTTTGCAATTTGGCCATTTAGCATTGAGGAATTAAATACAGTGTATTCCAAAATGATAGAACAAAATTCATTGTTGAAATTTAAAAAATCGCTGAAACAGGTCAATTAGTAAATACAAACTGTCACTTTTCTGCAAAATTTTCTATTTTTTTGAGCCATGTTTGCCAGACCTATAACATTACCGACATTTTTTTTAATAGGATATTTAAAAAATGTGACAAATTGACCTATTCAGCGATTTTTTTAAAATCTGGACTGGAAAAAATGAGAATCTTCCATCATTTTATTTATTTATTCATTCATTCATTCATTCATTCATTCATTCATTCATTCATTCATTCATTCATTCATTCATTTATTTATTTATTTATTTATTTATTTATTTATTTCAATTCATGTCAATACACACCAGAGTGTTTACACACGTCAAAAGAAAAGGAAAAGAACATAATTTAGTACGCTGAGATCACTTCCTATATAAAAAATATATAAAGATAGGTAAAATCAATATAAAATAGTTACAGACTAACAACATCATATAAAAATACTACAAAAATACAAAACAATACATGTAGATAGGTACAGATAATAAGAACAAACAAATAGTTAAAACTAACAAATTAAATAAGTCACTTGATAAAAACTGATTATCATAAAAAGCGTGTCTCAACAAATAATTCTTAACCCTTTTTTAAAAGTATTTATATTTAAAATCCTTACATAATCAGGGGAAGCATTAAAGAATTTTAAACCCCAATATCCTGTATCATTTCGTGTTCTAGTTAGTCTTAGATGTTTATTTGAGAGGTAGTTCCTATTGCGGGTAGTTCCTATTAAAAGTATGAATTTCATGATTTTGGGACAGTGTATTTATAGTATTAATAACTAAGAACCAACAATTAAATTTACTTGGGAAATAGAGAGCAATAATTCTAGATAATTTAATTAAAAATAATAATAATAAAATTAATAATGTATAGTGTAATATAATATAACCCCGGGTTCGATCGAAAAAAAATATAAACGTAGTTGTGGCCAAAAATATGTGATCGTCATAAGGAATACCTACGTTGAAAACATCTATTTTTAATGACCGGAAGGCGCTGGCTACTAACTTTAAAGAGGGGAAGTATGGTTTAACTTTATAAAACAAAAGCAGAGAAATAATATAACTTTATTATTTACGTACAACAGTCTTCAAATTAAACATGTGACAAATGAACAACAAAAACATTAACAACCATTTAACATAAAATGAGAGTGCCAAGTTCACCTAGAGCTCCTGTGGGGAAAGAGCATGGCAGAGAAACCCATGATCGTTGCTCTAACTACCCAAACATAAATACAAAACAACCGATAACAAAAGGCATAAATTAAGATCCTTTGCTAATGATAAATAACACCCGACTTATTTAATTTCTCACTAAATGTCACCTCACCCGACTTCGACGTACACACTTCCAAGCAAAACTGAAGAGGTTTTGGTGTTAGTTAGCCGACAGGGCCGGAAGGTATTGGAGTCCCATACGGGAGGCAATCCAGCTATGAATTGAGATTTCGGAAGATTGGTTTTAACAATTTTTTTTAGTTTTTAATTATTCCTTTTACAGAGTCATTCCTCACGGGCGAAAATGTTAGTAAATTTAACAAGGCTCTTATATGCGTATGACATAAAGTGAGCACAAGAAATGCTTTATTATTTGTTTTTCGAACAATGTAATCATGATAAAAACAAGTTAGATGTGAAACAAAGGAGTTGTTATTGCAATATCTGGGCAGTCACGACAATATATACATATTTGAACATGTAATAAATGATGAGCAATGGCTAATAACAATTGTAACAATTTTACCCTAGAAAAATATATGCTTTTGAACATAAAGCAATGGAGACTAAACGTACAGTGAAGAATTGTTATCATTAAACATCTATAATCATCACAATCACAAGATTACATAGAACAATTAACAACAAAGTACTTAGAGAATATTACCTGCTAATTAATACGGGTTAAACACTTTGATTTTTCACTATTTTGCCACACTGTCCGCCGATTGTCTTACTCCCATCTCCACACTATTCTCTCTCAAAAACTATCTAGGATTCCTTCCAGAATTCCTCAGCTAAGCGCTTGTTTTTGCGCTTCCTTCTATCAACTGTCAATATTATGTTTTCATTATTGTATAACACCCACGTAACAGGTGACGTTGAAGTTGATGCGATAAGTATGGTTTTGCACAACAGAAAACCAACTCACACTAACAGATAATTTTAATTCAAATCATCTTACTGATACACCTGAAAGGTGTAGTTAAATGTTTGTATCAGAGACAAATTAATTTCATCAAATGATCAAATTTTTAATAATGAGTTAAAATTCATACATAATGTATAATAATAAATTATCAGTAGTCAGAGAATTTTATTGAAACAGTCTTTAAGAATATTGAAAATAAGACAAATTCTGTTGGATGAATAGAAATTACATCCACAAAAAACATTCCATACCTGTACTATCGGAAAAATTAAGGAAAATGGGTAACAAATTCAAGATTAGAACAGTTTTTTCAGACAACTAATACTTTACAGTTTAATATCAAAAACGCACCCAAATACTTAATGTTTTTCAAACTTCAAAAAATTGCTTTCAAAAATGTAATACATAAATCAAATAAAATGTGTGTCAATCACGCTTTCATCTACTTTAAATAAAAAAATTTCACATTACTTTGCACTGGGGTGTTTGCGACCTGTTCAGATTTTGACATAAAATGAAAAAAATGTGGTAAAAGTTTTTATTTTTGTATGAAATATATAACTAAAACGAATTTGTTGGACAGGTAAACTACTATTATAACTAAAATATCATACCACTGTGATTCCCATATTATTTACTAATAGAGAAACAAGAGGAGTTACCTACATAAATAGAGTTTTCCATAATGTCCATAGTCTAGTACGTCACAAGTTGATAACAATAGCGCAAATCAAATAACATTTTTTAGCCAAATTGCCATTAATTTATTTAATTGATTTATCTCACTGACTAAACTTCTATCAAAATTTTGTCTCACTAAAAAGCAGTTGCAAACATTACGTGAAAATATGAAACCGAGATATCGAAAATATGAGTCTCACTAGATCGTATGGGATCTGTATAAATGTGGTGTAATTTTTATGCTCGGTAAACAAATTACCATGAACGAAAATAAAAAAATTATAACAATGTCCATGTTTACACATGTTTTAACTGAATTATTATGGTCGAGTAATGAACATTCTCTATTTTAATTTGTAATACAGGATGTCTTAGTTGAGAAGTATACTGTTGCTGTTCATTCGTCAATTCGAATTGATTTTTCAATCCCACTAATTTCCTTCGCTAATACAATCTTGTACGTTACCGAATCATCCACATATTCCTCTGCTACAACAGAAAACTTCCATCCACCATGGCGTTTTGAGAGCTTCTCCCTTGTGTAGGTTTTAGGGCCTGGTAATTATAGGGTTGATATTTTTCCAATGGAATTTATTTCAGCTTGATTGATGGAATGTCCCTTCTTATAGAATAAAAGCAGTCGAGTGTGTGCCTCAACGACACATATTTGGTGAATTGCGCATTTACTACAAATTTTCTATTTAAATGTGTTTTTGAATCGGAAATGTTAATATAACATAAACGTTATCCTGTTTTCATTAACATTATTTTGTTTTCTCGACGACAAGCTCCCGCTAATCCTATGGCTAGGGCGACCTGAAATAATAAAAAACTATTTAAAACTTGAACGAGATGAAAATAATATGGTAAAATGCAATTTTAATAAAAAGAAAATAAAAAATCATAATTATAAAAAGCTGTATTAAAAATATATATGGTGTTTCAGGATTAAGTCGGCAAACTTTAAGGAGATATTCCTCATAAAAAATAAGAAAAAAATCAATTATAAATTTTTTTCTAGACGCTTCATTTTTGAAATAAAAGATTTTTAAATAAATTCGAATTTTTTAAATAACTTCTAAATGAAGAAGGCTATTTAAGCCAAATTTGGCATGACACATCTTATAAGATACCATTTTTCATTAGAGGGAGAAGTCCCACAAGCAACCAGTGGCGGAGTTATGGGGACTCAGACTCATTAAATTATAAAACAAAATAATACGGCCCCACTGAAAATAGAAAATGATGCTGCTTTTAGATAGAACAGTTTGTTATTAACAAAAAGTGTACATTCACTTTTTTCCTAACTCTTATAGTTTCATGGCAAAATTGATTTTTCGGAAGGGTGCTTCTGGATTCTGTCGATAAACTTTAGGAAGACGTTCCTCATAAAACCCCCAAAAAAAAATATAGTACCTATTAAAATTGGTCTTAATCTCGAGTATGTGTGAGTCAAATAAGCCCCTTTTGTCTCCCCTTCCCTTGTGTTTAACCAATAGTATTAAAATTATTTAGGAGATGCTTCGATTTTGAGATATAGGGTGTTTTTAGAAAAAAAAATGATGATGAAAACAACAGAAATATTTAAGTACCTAACATCTAGTGTGACTATGTCGTAATGCGACAACGTAACGACCCTTGCAATACTCCTAAATTTTTTCAGGCAGTTTGTAGTCACTTCATTTACTTGTGTTGTGTACTTTTAAATAAAATAAGATAGCAAACAATACATGAACATTTATTTGTAAATTGAAACAACCAAAAAATTACCAATAAATATTATACCTAGACAAAGCGAAAAGTGAATAAAAAATGCAGTGATTTCCTCCGGACTGTAGACAAGCATGAAATCTTCTAATTATGGAGGTAGTGGCCGATCGACATTGAATTGGAGTTAATTCTCGACACGCTTGGACTATTCGCTGTCTTAGATCTTCTAGGGTATCAACTGGCACTTCGTAGATTTTTTGTTTAACAGCACCCCAAACGAAATAATCCATCGGTGTCAAGTCCGGTGAACGTGCGGGCAACGCTGCAGGTCTTCCACGACCGTATTAAGCGGAACATCTTCTAACAGATCTTGAAAACCATTTTCAAGGAACTCGGTAAACATGTCAGCATTTAACCGATGCGGAAGAAAATAGGGACCAACTATAGTGTTGTCCAACACACCTAACCATACGTTACATTGGAATTCATGCTGAAAACTATGTTCTCTTACCGCCCGTGGATTCTCGTATGACCAAATATGATTGTTCCTTTGGTTTAAAATTCTAAAAAACTGTTCTATGTTCTATTATTTTTTTTTGATAATTTAATGAGTCTGAGTCCCCATAACTCCGCCACTGGTTGCTTGCGGGACTTCTACTTCTATGGAAAATTGGTAACTTATAAGAAAATGTGTCATGCCAAATTTGGCTTAAATAGCCTTCTTCATTTAGAAGTTATTTAAATAATTCGAATTTTTAAAAAAATTTTTAACGCCCTATATTTCGAAAATGAAGTGTTTCTAGAAAAAAATTTATACTTCTTTTTCTTATTTTTTATGAGGAATATCTCCTTAAAGTTTGTCGACTTAACCCTTATATATTGATGAATATTTCTGCAAAAAATTTTGATTTTTCTCATTATAATTAAAATTTTAAGTTTTATATGACCCAATATTCGTGATATAAATATAGTACTAATAATGTATGCCCTAATTGTGTATGCGACCCAGAGAACCTCTAAAATATTTAGTTTACACGGGTGCCTTAACTTTCAAGCCGAATAATTTAAAATGGGTAGATTTAATACTCCCCATATAAAATGTAAACAGCATTAAAGTGTGTATATAGCCTATTTGGAGCATGTGTACTGGATTTAGTTCACATTCTGCCGAAGTGATCGCTGATTTTATATGGCAGTTACACCCGACTGTTAAAGTTTATTATTTTGCATGCAACCTACAAAGTATTAAACTAGTTCTATTTGTATACTGTTTCAATTACTTGATAGTGCTCTAAATCATATGGTGAATGCCTTTTGTCATGATCTGAGAGTTACTTTGATAAATTCAAATCAAGGCGTTTTACAATAATTTGTACTTTCAATACTGGGTTCAAACTGTACATGAATACTATTTCCTTTTATCTAAATTAAATAAAAAATTTCCTTTAAGTTACAACGATAATTGTGGTGAAACTAATATAATAAAATAGTTTACACAATTCTTAAGTGGATAAAAGGTAATTAAAATACGAATGCAATACAACGTTTTATCCATAATCACATCACAATCATATTTGAGGAGTCAGAATTATTGGAATTTAATAAAAAAATATTCGTATGACTTGATATTTCTTACTAGTACCTACTCAGTGAAACGTGGTAGGTTTTGTTATACCTACTGGTGTTGCTATGGTACGTTGTTTATTATCAATTGTTTAATAAATATTTCTATCTGAATTTGGTAAAATTGCAAGTAAGTAATTGTGTTCCTGTCGCTGTTTTTGAAGAAGCTCAAGAAGCAGTTTTTCATTTATTGTCAGCGAAATCCAGGAAACATTACGAAAAAGTGTTCGCCGAATTTAACGAATGGAGGGAAAAACGGAGAGTAATGACAATAAATGAAGAAGTCAGTATTTTTTAAATTTGAAGAAAAAATATGCAATTTCATCTATGTGGTCGAAGTATGCGATGTTGAAGGCTACTATAAAGGTCTACAAAATAAAGATATTGGAAAATATAACAAGTTTACTGCATATTTGAAAAGTGAATCGAGAGGATACAAAGGAAAAAAGCTGCAATATTGGAAAGAGCACTTATTAAAGAATTTTTGATTGGGGCTTCCGAACGTTTGTGCGGTCGTTATGGAACTTATTTGGCAAGCGGCAGAAATTTTCTTTAGTTTTTACTTGTTTCATACTGTTTTACAGCAGTTTTCGATTTTTATGAGAAATTTTCCCACGCTGGATTTCAAATTACCGTCATACTGCTAGTCTGCGGTGTCTGCCACTATTTTTCCATAAAAGTGCATGTTGTAACAAGAAAATCGCACATGAGTAGATCCGGTTAGGATCCACCTTCTTTCCGGTTTTCTTCAACCCCACCCCCCTCCGAAACCGCCATAAAGTTTTGTCTGCCACATTTTTCCCGGTTTATAAAAAATGGACGCTTTGGATTCATGGATTTTTTGACGCGCCATATCCTAGACTACAGCCTCGTAACCATGGAAACGACCACATCTATTCTCGATGCAGTTCCAACCTACGCAACGACACCAAAATCACTGTGATCGAACTACCCCTGCGCCCAGCGGTCTCGACCGAACGTTTGCTTAACATCTTGCGGTACGTTACTGATCCTTTATACATGTTAGTTCCGCTTATGATTAAATTCGTATAATGGTGTTCTACAGACTAATTTTCGCGCGTAGCATCCTCTACAATAGTTATAAGTATATTACTTAATTATTATATTGCAATGTACCTAAGGAATAACTTTTGCAATATGGTCATTGACTGACCTTGAACTAAATATCTAACACTTCTAACAAGTCGTTTCATAGACACAAATGAAAAATTTTCACTCGACCTTTTAAGAAATAAGCAAATTACTCCTTAACTACCGTTAATTTGGCACCCTACTTTGCATCACATTTGCTGACTGGAAACGCGCCGGCGCACCACAGAGCGTTTCAACGTTGAAGCGAAACAACTAATTTCCTTAGTCGTCTTTAATTTTGCAATTTGTTCCAAAATCAAAGTGAAGCAGATCCCCATTTTATTAACAAATGTGACGGATGAGTGTGTTTTTTTAACTATACATTTTAAATAAGTAGGTACCATACTACTCTTTGAAAAGCAGTAAGTCACTAGTATACGTATTACAAACTGAATAATTAATCGAACAGTACTAAAATGTTATAAAACATACTGAAAACGCTCTAACAATATTAAAAATACTAAATACTGAACTAAAAAATACTAACCTAACAATGGGATTTTTTTTCAACGTAAATATGCATTTATTTTTTTGGCGTATTCAATTTTCCCTATATTTCCTTAAAATTATAAATATAGATTAATGAGTTCAGACCATTTGGAATATTTATAGATGGATTTTTGCATAGTTGACTAACTTAACTAGGTACAGTATTGGTGGGTTTTAGTAAATCACCATGTATGTGATATTTAACTCAATAAAAATTACAAAAATCAATTTGAAGAATATTAACAAGTGTTAAAAAACTTAAATTGTTTTCCATTTATTAATTTTCGGGCCCAGTTACGATACAAGAATTTTGCCATGTTTAAATAAATATACGTGATTTGTGGAACAATAAAACGGTCGTAATTTAGGATACCAGATATAAAATACACATTAAGCTATTTTAGCCCGGTCGTAATTTATTTGGCTTAAATGTTATTTTTGGTTTATATTTTCCATATATCTCTTTTAGTAGTTGCCTCGCTCCTGGGGAACATTACTAAGGAAACAAGGAATTGTCGAGTTGTTTTACTGGTGATACACAAGAAAAGCCTCTGTAGCAGCAAGAAAATCTTTATAAAGATTCAGTCAGCCAAGCGAATTAATTAGCTTCAGTGATAATTGATATTAATTGTCTCTTCTTATTTTCCACTGCATTAACTCGTCAGCGGCTCCCGATGCATATGGCATTATAATATTAGGAAGTTAAGAAGAGGGTTAAAAGTTAGCAAAGTGAGAAATTGCTTGGTTGCGGGGGATGTTTAAAATATATATATAATTTACCGAGTAAATAACATCTCGGGGGTATCGGCAAATAGTAAAATACATAGAGGGTGTCCCACAGTGACAAGACATTAGACATATTTCAGAGACTACTTCGATTTTAATTTTGAAAATTTGGGCAATAGTGTTTTCGCGCATGCCCTTCTCAACTAAAATACCGGAAGTTGACGTCATCTTCGTTATTTTAAATGGAACACCCTGCATATTATTGCAATTTTGGATTGTACGTCAATTTTTAGGTGAACTTTCATAAATGTTTCCTATTCTTAAAGTTAACCGTTTTTGATATATTTAACTTTTTTTTAATTAAAAAAGCACTGCCTATTTCAAAAAGATGTGTATTTTACAATAATAAAGTTAGAGCGATAAAATTTATAGGGGACATAACTAAAACTGTAAGCTTCCCTGCCACTATTTCAAAATGACTTAATTTCATACAGGGTGGTAGAAATTTAATGTAAATAAAGTACCTCACCTGATTGTCTTTAACTAAGCAAAAAACGTTGACACTAAACTTATGTTGAAAATTACTTTCGTGGATGACATATGGATTTTCTGATGCCCAAAAGTGTCGATTGTGTCTATTAAAAATACCTTCATTACTAAATATTGACTCATCTGTCCAAATGATTTAGCGTAAAAACTCTGGATCTTCTTGTGTTCGCGTTAAAATCATTTCACAGAATTGGGTTCGTTCTGTTCAGCAGCACGAACTGATGATTCAGAGTAAGCATGAAAATATGCCAAAACATTGACGATGTTACCTTCATTTATTTTATTTATTTATTTATTTATTTAATTACAATATCCAACGGGCAATGCCCTGTTACAGGATAAGGTTACAAGCTAAAAAAAAAGTAATAAAAATAGGTGAGAGAGATAAAAACTATTCTTAACCAAAATAAATATAACAAAACATAATATCTAAAACAAACAGGGAACAGACATATAATATTAAAATGCTATAATACAATACAAACAAATGCAAAAATATATTTATACAAACATAAAGTTCAAATGAAAACTTTTTTAATTTGAGAAATACTGGAGCAGAGTATATCAATGCGAGATTCAATATTAGAATAACCAACAATCATTTGGTGAATTGGAGACGCTTTATATAAATTAGTACGATGATTCTTGATCGCGAAGAGGTGTAAATGTCGGGTATACGTTCTAGGAATATGAAAATTTATCATTTGTAATATATCTTCACATATAATGTTATTATTCAAAATCTTGTATAAGAAAATAACAGAATTTAACTTGCGTCTTTGAGACAAGCTACTCATATTGAAACGCTTGAAAAATGCTTCCTGAGGAAACCCTTGAGGAGGATACTGGCCATCAATAAAAAATGTAGCTGATTTAAAGAATCGGCGTTGAATTTTCTCAATAGATATTATGTGTGTAGCGTAGATAGGTGTCCAGACTACAGAGGCATACTCAAGTTTAGATCTAACAAATGTATTAAATAACAAACAAAAAGTATCAATTTTCATGAAATTGCACATGTTCCGAACAATAAAACCCAAACTTTTGTAGGCATTCATTACCACAATTTCAATATGCTTGACAAAAGATAATTTAGGGTCAAAATATACGCCCAAATCTTTAATAAGGTCAGGTCGTTGAAGGGCAAACCCATTCAGACTATACTCATACTGAATTTGATCGCATCGTCGACTAAAAGTCATGACATTACATTTGGTAGAATTCAGAGGCAGCCTATTAGCAATGCACCAAGAGTTAATAAAATCTAGATTACGTTGAAGATTGATGGCATCAAATACATTATCAATTTGAGAAAATATTTTTATATCATCGGCGTATAACAAATAACGCACATTCAGTTGAGAAGTGATATCATTAATAAATAATGTAAACAACAAGGGACCAAGAATAGAACCTTGCGGAACACCTGAAGTCTGGGCAAATTCAGTAGATTTAACACCAGAAATTTGAACAAACTGAGTTCTGCCTGTGAAATATGACTTCATTAGTTCAAGAAAGTCTGACGATAGTCCAAAAGCGCTTAATTTATCCATTAAAAGTCCATGGTCGAGACGGTCAAACGCCTTCGAAAAATCTGTATAGACTACGTCTACTTGGCTTCCCCGATCTATAGCCTCGCTGATAAACTGAGTAATGCATACTAAATTAGTGACTGTCGACCGTCCTTCCATAAACCCATGCTGTTCAGGAAGTATAATATTTTTTAATTGAAAGGAGAGGACACGATGTATAGTAGTTTCAAAAACCTTACTGAAGTTACACAGTATTGCAATAGGTCGATAATTAGCGATATCATTTTTACTTCCTTTTTTATATACGGGGCATATTCTTGAAATTTTCCATTGATCAGGGAATGTATGTGATGTCAGAATTAAGTTAAATATGGTGAAAAGAGGCTCTGAGAAGACGTTAGCACAGTCTCTAATCAAGAAAGCGGGTATTAAGTCCGGACCCATAGTCATTTTAGGCTTTAATTGTTTGATAGAAAATAATACATCATTGAGAGAAATAGAGTTATATGCAATAGTAAGTGCATTGTTATACGAACGCTTGTCTTTATTGAAACTACTAGATGCGATAAACGAAGTTGAAAAATAGTCTGCAAAACCATCAGCGATTTGTTTTTGTAAACCATTGTAGATGGGATAGTTGAGTTACCTCTCTTTGAGTTGACGAAGGTCCAGAACTTTTTTGGATTTGATTTCATTTCTAATTCCGTAGCAGAGATATAATTTGAGTAAGCTGTTTGACTTTTGTATTTCACGGCGGAACGCAACCGCTTATATGTATTATAATCTTCCCCATTTAAGGAGGACCGATATATATGCCACGCATATCTAAACTTATCGGCTTTCATCGGCTTCATCTAAACTTATCGGCTTTGTCAAAATTTAATGTACAGAAATTCGAATTCTTCGTGAAATGGGTCTACTCATTGGCGGTAAATGAGGATATCTCTCATTAAATACCCTGCAAGTTCTGGGGGACCGCCTAGCCGGGTGTCTTGGCCGGTGGATTTCGATCTGCCGAGGTAAGCACCACGGACGCAGGCTGAAATTTGGATGGGTGACCTAAGGCAGGCTCGGGGACGTGGCTGTGGCAGCCTACCAGAGTCGTGGGTCGCTCAACATTTTCCACATGCGTGTGGCCCCCGATAAATGGTAATGATAACAGAACAAAGAAAATCTCTGTAACTCAAGACCATGCTATCATACATAAACTGTACGAGACTGCCACCAAGCCACCCGTGTAGTAAAAATAGGATGGTTTGAAGAAAACTACTCGAGTAATGAAGGAGGGTGTACAAGGAGCCTAGTAAGGCCTAAGTGCCGCGGTGGAAAAACAATTCCACCACCCTCCGACATACATACATACCCTGCAAGTCCTATTTATTATCTTGTGACACTCTCCATGAATAAAAAATAAATTCAGAATGTCAGCATTTGAATAAATGTCAACGCTTTCCATTCTTTAACAATAAATAATACTCAAATAAACATGCACTATATGTGTTAAATTGACAACAATAATCTGGTGACAGATTAGGTGCTTGTTTTGAAGTTTCACTAAAAATTTCACAGTCATCCTCGCAAGAAATTATGCGATATCCGTTGACTGCACGAAAAAACAGTAAATACCTTAAAAACCAGAAGAGATAGGTATGGGGCACCATTATACCATTCGAAAGACAACAAAATTGTTCATCAGGTTGCTCAAATATATACAGGATGTTCCATTTAAAAAAATAAGTGAAGATGGTTTAACGTTGACTAATTTCGGCATTAAATTTCTACCACCCTGTATGAAATTAAGTCATTTTGACATCATGGCAGGGAGGCTTAGAGTTTTAGTTATGCCCCCTATAAATTTTGTAACTCTAACTTTATTATTGTAAAATACACATCTTTTTGAATTAGGCAGTGCTTTTTTAATTTTATTTGAAAAAAATTAAATATATCAAGAACGGTTAACTTTAAGAATAGGAAACGTTTATGAAGGTTCACCTAAAAATTGACGTAGAATCCAAAATTGCAATTATACAGGGTGATTCAGAACTTATCCAAAAAAAAAAAAAATTCTGGATGTACAGGGGACCCTTACAAATACAATTTTGTAAAGAAAAAATCAAAAAGGGCACTTCCTGACCTGACCTCGCACAATGCGACCGGCATGGCGATGTGATAAAAACGGACAAAAACTTTCGCAAGGAAAGAAATGTAAATAGAATTTTATCGCACCTATTTTATATCGGCAAATTCAACTGCTTTTGCCTTTATTAATTAATAAAATTAATATGTGTTTTTAAATAATAAAATCATTTGACATACCCGATGTTACAACAATTGTTCAATATTTTATCCACCGACGTGTAAACACATTTGGGTCCGTTGTACTCAGTTTCTACGAACTAACACAAATGTTGTCTTGTTTCACCATAACACAAATGCTTCACCATAAATTAAAACGATATCCATCAACTCTGAGTACACGCAAGCGTTTTTGACACTAACTACCCATTTTTGACACTAACTACTAAAAAACACCACTTGTAAACACCACAGATAACAGGTAAATATTGCAACGAGGATTGCAAAATCCGTATTCGGAGTCGCTGAGGCCACGTGGCGAATGACGCTAGAGACTACAGTTGTCCAGCTATGTAGTGGTTGAATGTACTAAAACTTCAATATTTTTTTTCTCGGAAACTATAAGGATTTTACAAAAATTTTTTTTACGATATTGATTCCATTTCTCATGCTGCATCTATTCCCAAATTTTTTTGGATAAGTTGTGAATCACCCTGTATACAGCGTGTTCCATTTAAAATAACAAAGATAACGTCAACTTCCGGTATAACCGGAAGCGTTAGGTGAACGCCCTTATTTTAGTTGAGACCTGAAAACACTATTGCTCAAATTTTCAAAATTAAAGTCGAAGTAGTCTTTGAAATATGTTTAATGTCTCGTCACCATGGGACATCCTGTATAAACGTGATATTTATGTCGACAGTAACTGTTATTATTTATGTCTACAATTTTAGATATCTGAAAAATGTCTATAGAGAGTGTTTTTAAAATATAATGCCAAACTGCAATAAGAGATAAGAAATATATGAAATAGGAAATACCATTTCGACTGAAAAGTTTCGTATGAACATGAAATAATTACAAAAGCAACACCAAAATAAGAAAGTAATGGTTTCTTTCTTCAAAATATCTCGAAAACCCGTACAGCCAATGATCTAAAGGTTTTCTCATTTCACAATTTTTCTGCACTTTTCGTAGTTTCCTAGATCCATAGGTACACTCATTATCAGAATCTCCTCGTCTGTATACAGGGTGTAACTAAATAAGTGTAAAACATTTAAGGGGGTGATTCCTCATCGAAAAAAAGATAGGATCTTTCATATAAAGAAACTTCATTGGAGCATCCCTTGTTAAGATACAGCTTCTTAAAGGGGGTACATAAAATTTGTTTAACAATTTTTTTTACAGGCACTAAACAAGTTACAATATTGAAATTAACCTGACATTTTCTACTACCAAAAGGACACTTGGCCAGTAATTTATTTGGTTTACCCCTTGAGGAAGCAGTACTTAATTTGATAGAAGAACAACCTACTACCAGTACTACAGTATACAGTAGTACTTTTGCTTTCCAGCTAAATGTTGATCATATGACGGTATTACGAATTTTAAAGGAACATCTCTTATACCCTTACCATCTGCAACGAGTACAGGCACTGTTACCGCGAGACTTTCCGAACCGTCTTGAATTTTGCAATTGGATGCTGGAAATGATTAGAAGAAATCGTGACTTTCTGAAGACGATCGAATTCACAGACGAATGTAGTTTTTCTCGGGACAAGATTATTAATTTTCATAATTACCACATATGGGCTGATGAAAACC
>NW_019416336.1:140915-153647 GCF_000390285.2 Anoplophora glabripennis | reverse complement strand
TGAAAAAAAATTGTTAAACAAATTTTATGTACCCCCTTAAGGGGCTGTATCTTAACAAGGGATGCTCCAATGAAGTTTCTTTATATGAAAGATCCTATCTTTTTTTCGATGAGGAATCACCCCCTTAAATGTTTTACACTTATTTAGTTACACCCTGTATAGTATACATATAAGAACAAAAGCTGTTATAACTCTTTTAAAATTAATGCGATAACAGGAAGTAACGACATATATTCAGTTAAGTACAATTGTTATAAATATTTTTTGATATAACGATATTTTCATAATTTAGAGTTCATTACAATATTAAACACTTTTGTAACCAGTGCAACTTAATTATTTTAAAAAGGTTCTTAAAAACATGTGACCTAATTTTAAGCACTTATAATGAAACTCTTCTCTAATTTACTTGAATCGCCTTTCAAAGTCGAACAATTCATCTATATAGCTGCGAAGAAAAATTTCGTCTGCACTCAAAACTGAAGTGGATTATATAAATGGTACACTTTATACATATCTTAGGTATCTCTTTCAGTTTTCGAGATATATAGACCTGAGACTGTTAAATTAGAACACTATAACTAAGAAAAAGAATCTGGATCATTATTTTGCAGAAATGTAACAGTTTCTGTTTTCTCTAGGTTCTCTAAGAATGTATATCTAATATTTCTACAGGGCGATTCTAAAATATATAGTTAAATTATTCGGCGGAATGTAGAGGTCAAAATATAGGTTTGAACTTACCAAAATGCACGTTAGTGTTCAAATAAAAACATTACCAATGCCATTAAATAGTCATGTTTTGAAATAAATATCAATAAGACCAGTGACAGTTTGGGGATAACGTGGGGGTAGCCGGCGTTTGTTTCACCCTGTATTTTTTTATTTCCATATTTTGTTGACTTGTACAGTAACCGTGGACAAATGATTTATATCTAAAAGTTTCTTTTTCTTGACATTTTTTGATCCGATTAATATTAAACAAAAACATTGGATTATATTGATTATTTTAAGGTTGGCGTTTTATAGACAAGATATCGCACTTTTAGTAAGCCAATAAGGAAATTCAGCTAGACAAATTTATTTTTACCTCTAGTTTTCGCTGTATATGTATTATAGAATCATCCTGTATAAGTATGTTTCAATCGAATTGTCGATTGATGTCAAAGATTGCTCTGAAACAGTTATAAAGGTGACATCCTCGTTCCATGACGCTATTAACTCCTCTTTTATTTTTTTTTGGAATTACTAAAATGTCAGTAAAAATAGGCGTTTAGCGTCTGTCGACAAGACGCTATGCGTTCCAGAGGTTAACACCCGAGGAAGATGAATCGATGACAAGCTCTATTTCTGCAAGTATTTAAGCCGGTGTTCAGACATTCTGCATAGTTATCGACAGGAGCTTCCTTCCCAAGCCTTAAGATAAGGTTCTCTTTATCGCGGTTTGGTTCGAGATGGTTTAATGGGATTCTGCTTCTTGTGATTGACGACCCTGTTGGTAATGTGGGTCCTCACATGTTTGCCTATGTATAAGTCGTCGAGTATGTATGTTTATAAAGTATAATATCCTGGAAAACATGTTTATGTAGAAAATTTAAATGAAAATACTATATTTTATGCTTCTATCACACGACCGGTCTTACCAAACGCGTATTTTTCAAGAGGTTTTAAATTTTACAACAAATCAATATATTATCTGGATATCGCTAATATTGTTTTAAATATTGTGACAGTGACATATGACGATGATGGTCCTGGAAAGACGAAACGTTACATAAAAAAATTGATTATGCCATTCTATAGAGGGCAAAAAGTGGCCACGAGAAAGTGTTCTTTTTTCAATATCACCTCAAACAAGGCTGGTATGAAAAAAAAACAGATTTCCAAAATTTTGGTTTTTTTCAAATATTTCGAAAACTAATCATGTTAACTTTGATTTTTTAGAGGCATAATGTTGGTACCCTGATTACACAACTTTGCCCCCATTTAAGCTATCTCGTATCTCTTACCGTTTTCGAGATCCCTGTAGTGAGAAGCGAATTTGTAACAGCCTGTATATTAAATTATACCTGAAATTTAAACTCGGCAAGTAATTGGGACCAATTTAGAAATATTAATAAAGATTTCTACAATAATCAAAAAATAATGATGTAAGGAACATGTTGCCTCTAACGTTCAAGTGTCTTTATAAAAACATTACACAACTATTTTGGTTTCTTGTTCCTAATGAAGGCATTTCAAAATTCAACAGAAATTTAACAATCCCTCTTGAAAGGAACACCATAAATAAAATTTAAATTCAAACGCAAGGATTATACTCTGTTTGATAGTTCTAAAACTCTCTCAGGTAAATAATCTCATACAATGATGGCAGCTTTTTCCAGTTTATAAATTAAACAAAAGATTTCCTCTTGAAGAATCATTTAGATCCTTATGATATAGAACAATCATCTAAAATATTATAACAAGGCAAAGATGAAACAATGCATGGTTTACTCAAAGAAACTAATAAAATACTGACTATGATCTTGATTGGGCTATTGAAGAAGCATCTTAACAACAAAGTTGATATAGAATTTGATTTGCCGCAGGAGACTTTCGATCTTCGTGCATCTACTATCAAAGAGAGAGCACAATTTTCTGATATTGCTTGTGGGACTGACAGATTGCAAGAAGGATGTATAGAATTCAATAAATGCTTTTGGAAGAGTCGATTAAATCAATAATATGACATGGTTACTAACTATAAGAAGTTTTTAAAACCCAAATAAGTTTTTTTAATTCGTTAAAATCTACGCGCAACTCGTCGCGCATCTAGTTATTAAATCCTTAAAGCTTTGAAAGACGTTTAAGAACAACAATGATATAATGTTGAAATTAGTGTTGCACTCTTGGCTGGAGGTACAGAATCAACATTTTTATTTGGTAATACAAGTTAATGGAACAATATAGGCAAAGTATTAAAAAAGAAAGTAACAGCAAAGGGTAATAATATATTTGTATTTCTGATTCAATTATATCTCAATATAGTAAATATCAGTGTAATAAAACTAATGGTAAGTAATTTAGCAAGGAATTGAACTGGTAGAAACAAGCGTAGATTTTATCGATGGTAAAAATGCTCCAAATATGAATGAACCAGTCACATGTCTCTGGATAAGGAGTTTTGTAGATGCTTAATTCTCAGTTAAAAGAAAAATTGTCACTTCATATCTCACAAATCAATTCCATAGTACAATTTTCTGGAATGGACCTGAATTTATTTTATTGGCTACTGTTTCTTGAGAGTCAACAACAAACAAGTTAATGTCGTTAATAAAACAACTAATCTCTAAGATCACTAGTTTTGCGGTCACGCATGCTTAGCTAGTCCAATAACCGTAATTGTATTAAATGAATGTAAACATTAGCAACTTAAAAATATTTGATCGTTTTGCCATTATACATGGAAACCAGTGGGTTAATAACGTAATTTGCATTCCGCATTACTGATTAAATCGTTTATGGGCTGAGAATTTTAATGAAGCCGATGCACGATAACCTGTTCATAGCGAGTCGCATTAACGTTTATTGACGAATTAGATTAAATTTCATTTTATTTTGTGCAGGAACAAAGTGTGTCCAAGTCAGTTGAACGTTATACTTTAAGATATATAAAACGTACCTGTAGCTTGTTATATTAAATAATTTATATCAAATCATTCACGAAACTCATATTTCTTAAATTCATGTGTTGTATTCACAGTTTTGCGATTTTGTTTGTTTGTTTAATCAAATCCAGACTTGAGTGAAGTTAATGTTTTCTATGAGTGCATAATTATGCAGGAAACATACAGGCAAATTCACATAATACTTTAATCCTTTTTTTAAAACAGTTTTTCTTAATGTTCATATCTTTGTCCTTCCTAAGGGTCCTTGAAAGGTTCAAGGATCTGATAATCAGAAGTACAAGCTGTGCAAATGCGTAGGATTTAACGAATTTAATAAACCTCCTTTAGGTTTTAAAACTTCTCAGTAACAATTTCGTATTACTGACTTTATCGCCTCCTCCAAAAGCATTTATCGGATTTTATCTATTCTTCTTCTTCTTAGTCAGTTCCTCGCAGTCCCGTGGTACCACGGGCAATTTTAGAATAGTGTGCTATCTGATAGCAGCTGCATGAAAATAAATGTCTGTTAACTGACATTTTCTTCAATTTCCCCCAATTCTTTCTTCTCAGTTGCGTCTCCAGCACTCTTCTGTATTCTTCTGCATTAACTTCACGTTGTGGGGATGCTTTTTCAATAATCTAGTCTAGCTCCTAGTCAGTATTTGGTTATTTCTTAGAGATACAGGTTGTTGAAAACAGTAAGAAACACGTTTACTCCAGTATCTTTAGAGTTTGACATGAACTAACGAAATTTGAATGAATTAAGCTAATTATGAATGAAAATTTACTAACTGATGATGATGATGACGATGATGATGATTATGATGATGATAACGATGAAGGTGGCGATGACGACGATGAACGTGAAGCTAAAAATGAAGATGACGATGACGATGATGAAGATGACAGCGATGATGATGACAATAATGATGACGTTGATGATGATGGTGATGATGATAATATATCCTGCAATATGTCAATTAGTGAAGAAAATACTGTGAGACCATGTCAGTACGGTCTTCACTCAGAATTTTGAGAGTAATGCTTCAGAATTTAGAACCTTTCAATATATTTATGCAAGTAAAGATATTGTAGACTTGAGGTGATAAACTAGGCTCTCTTTCTCATTATTAATTCATAATAATAAATATCAAATTTGTGATACAAATTTTAAATAATGGAACCGTAAAACATGTTTTTACCAGTTGAGAAATATATTGTAATAGAATGAGTTGGAGCAAGGATTTTAAAATATTAAAGACACAGGCAAATTTAGAAAAACAAAATTGTTAAAACTGATTTTAAAATAAATTATTTAAGTTTGAGTAAGTTGTTAACCAATAGGAATACAGGAGATATTTGAAATTGAGAAAGAAAAGATAAAATAAATGGAAGTTAGTATATTATGACCAATTAAAAATTTTCATAAAAATGAATTTCAAACAAAAATTTAAGTAAATATAATGTAATAAAGTATATTCAAAATTGAAAAATGTGATTGGTACAAAAGAAGTTGGATTACTAGAATTAACAAAGGTGATTTAAAAATAAAATTAGTGGGACATGAAAAGAAAAAGCGTTGGGTTACTAGGAAAAAAGTAAATTGAGAGATGACAGTTACAATTCTGAAGAGTAGAATATTTAATAAAAAAGGAAGATAAAATTTATAGCCAACCCGAAACAAAAGTATTAAGTAAAGAAAAACCATTTATATGAAAGAATATAAGAAAACTGTCGAAATCCGTGATAATTGAAGATTACGGAAGATACAAACGTAAGTAAGTCTAATAACGAAAACAAAGTTAACCTGTAATAGAGAATAACCCAGATTCGAATCGACGTAAATATAACCTATGTCAGTGTAGAGCTATAAGCAAGAAGACAAAACAACACGGAATAATATGACAGATGTCAAGTAAGGGAACATTAATTGAGCTAGAGGGTGCATAATAGAACTAGATGAGATCAAGGACTAAAGAAAAGAAATTAGTGTATCGGACAGTGTAAAGAGGTATAAATAACTAATATTATAGAGACTTGTGCAAAATTTAATATGGAACATCCATATTCTGGAGATTATTGTTTAATTTAAGTTGTAGGATAGGAATTGGCGTAGGGTAGGTTAAGAATACTTCTATTTACAGAAGATTAACAAGTTTTGGTTTTGGAATAATAGAAAATAAACTAAGTGTTAACTAATCACATAATATTTCATTTATTTAATTTAGAATATAGTGGATGAGAGTAATTAAATCTGTTAGAAATTGTTTTTATGAGAAATAAAATAACTGTGGTCAATTAAAATTAAAATATTTTTTTTCTTTCTCAAGATCAATTATCCAAACTCATTGGTCAATATAATATTTTAAAATCAAAAATACAAACCTTCTCAGAACCTCACCCAGAGGTAAGATTGCTCATGTAAAAATTTCTTTTACCTTAATTTAAAAAAAAAAAATTGTATGTTACAAGGACTTTCTCCATAAACTTAGCAAACAAAATTTAAAATTGAATTACAACTATATGCTCATGTGACCTGGTTCCCAAACAAGAAATAGGACACTAAGAAGAAGAAGCGAAGTAATATAAGCAAATAAAAGTAAGAAAATTATCATCTCATAAGAATTTATTACAATATAGGTATTACTCATGAAATTATATATTTTATACAGCGTGGTCCGAATTTTGTGAAGGAAACTTCGAGGGCAGATAGAGCTCTTTAAAAAAATAGGTGTTTGCCTTATAAACATAGGTATGGAACGGCCTCGTTTTAGAGATACAGGGTGTTGAAGTTGTTAAAAAAAATTGATTTTTTGTTTATATTTTCGGAATCTAATAACCGATTTCAATACAATTTGGTACAGATAATATATGACAGTAGGTCTTGTATTCCCTAAAATATGAGCTCTAAAGATTCAACCAGTGGTGTAGAACTGGACAGGGTCACCCCCTTTTTATAAAAAAACCTACGCCATTGTATTTTTTACAAGATATTGTAACGGATTTATATTCTAATGCAAAAAATACGTAAAAAAGTAACTTGAATTTTTTCCCTAAAGTTTACCGTTCTCAAATTATTCATACCAATACATTCCCCTTGAGGCAGACACTTCTAACCACAATATTACAAAAATATTTTATGTTTATGCTTGAAAGTAAGTGCAATTTGTAAGCACATCAACAATTTTTTAAACTCATCGCTTTCATCTTTTTGAATTACAAAGATATTTGGAAAATTACCACGACGCACAGAAACTAAATTTTAAGAGCATTTGCCGACGATCTTCGGTTAAGTACACGAAGAACGTCTCGGCAACTTGTGGTGAGTAAATCTAAAATTTGAAAAGTTCCACATAAGGATGGTAGAAATCCGTACCATTTACAACCTGTGTGAAATTTACTTCCGGGCGATGCATAGAGACGCCTGAATTTTTGTCAGTGGTTGTTAAAGTCACATAATCAAGAATTCTTACTAGAAATAATTTGGACCGATGAGGCTACGTTCACAAGGCGAGGGGTATTGAATTTTCACAATATTTGGTCTTCTCAACACGAATTTTTTGTGAAAGTGTGGCTCGGAATAATTCGCAATAAAGTTTGTAGACCTTTCTTCTTGCTACCCCATCTAAATTCCCAGTCATTTCTAAACTTTCTAGAAAACCATCTATTGAATTATTTATTAGAGGATGTTCCATTAAATATACCACAAAATAGCTGGATACAAATGGATGGTGCTCCTGCGCATTTTAGGAGAATAATACAAGAATGGCTTAATGAAAATTATATGGGGCGATGGATAGGTAGAAGACCAAATGCCGATGTTAACCATAATGATGCAGAGGGTCCAGTGTCTTGACTAGCCAGATCGCCAGATCTAAACCCCCTGAACTTCTATGTTAGGGGTTACCTATCTGAAAAGTAAAGTTTACTCTACTCCAATAGATACAAGACCACAACTACTGCAGAGAATAGAAGACGGGTGTAATGAATTAAAAGAAATCCACCACATGATATTTCAATTAGTTCCTTTAATAGAAGATGTCAGAAATGTATCGTTGTGGGTGGTTCGCATTTTGAACAATTTTTGTAAATACGTAACGTTAATTTTATTTTTTGTTTAGTTGTTGTTGCTTGGAAAATGTATTTTTATTATTATTTTGATTTAAATTGTTCTTATTTGTAAATATAGTGGATTAGGCTTCCAGGGGAAACTAAAACACACTAGGAACATTACCTCACAGGTAATGTGGAAAGAATTTTGTTGATCTGCGTACAAATTGCACTTACCTTTAAGCATAAACATAAATATTCTTGTAATATTATGGTTTGAAGTGTCTGCCACAAGGGGATTGTATTGGTATGAATAACTATGAATCTTAGGGAAACAATTCGAGTTACCTTTTTAACGTATTTAGTACATTAGAATACAAATCCGTTGCAATAAAATACAATAAAAAATACAGTGGCGTAAGTTTTTTTTTATAAAAAAAGGGTAACCCCTGTCCAGTTGTACACCACTGGTTGAACCTTTAAAGCTCATATTTTAAAGAATGCAAGGCCTACTATTATAAATTATCTGTACCAAATTTTATTAAGATCGGTTAATACACTGCTCAAAATAATTAGAGGAACACTTATTTAAATGTCAATAACTTTTTTATTTGTAATACTATATAAATCTAATAATGTATATCTTAAAGACTAACATTTTGTTCGAATAAATTTACAAGAATAAAACAAATTTACATAATCATTCTTGAGACAATAGTACCAATTCAAAAAAACTACAACAAATAAAGTGAAACATACAATCAAAATTTCAATTTAGAAATATGCTGTGCCTTGGAATAGTAAACAATGTTGACAGTTCAGCATAAATTGTAAAAAATGCGGTATTGTATGTAAGTGAAGTTGAAGTCGTTCGTGTTGTTGCTAGTACAGAGTATGGCACCAGTATTCGACAGGTTGCAAGAGATTTTAACGTAAGCCCTTCTGTCATCCATCGCATGTGGAATCGTTACTTAGAAACCGGAGGATATACAAGACGCATTAGACAAGGTCCTAAGAGAAAAACAAACCGAATTCAGGACAGGTTTTTAGTCTTATCCTCCTTGCGTTCTCGTACATCCACAGCAAAAAACGACTCATGGGTTGGAAATTTCCGATCAGACAGTTAGGAATAGACTGAGAGAAGCAAACTTGAGACCAAGAAGACCCGTGCGAAAACCTATTTTAACTCCGTATCACATAATGTCTCGTTTACATTTTGCACGTGAGCATGTGGCATGGCAACTTCGATATTGGAGACCAGTACTCTTCACAGATGAGTCACGATTTCGTTTAAGTCGTTTGATGGTCGAGTACGTGTATACCGACGTCCACATGAACGCCATTCTTCAGCTACCATACAAGAAGTCGAAAGATTTGGTGGTGGGTCAGTGATGATTTGGGGCGGAATTAGTCTTGATGAAAGAACCGATCTTGTCATAGTTCCAGGGACTCTAACCGCTGAACGGTACATTAATCTCATTCGAGAAGATCATGTTATACCAGCCGCTTATGGTATTGGTCCAAATTATCTGTTTATGCAAGATAACGCAAGGCCACATACTGCGATTATCACCATGAACTACCTTCAACATCAAGGGATTCAATCCATGGATTGGCCTCCGCTAAGTCCTGATCTAAACCCCATCGAATATCTTTGGGATTTATTAGATAGGCGTGTTCGGAGGCGCCCAGGCCCACCTCAAACTCTCCAACAGTTAACAAATGCCCTAATCGAAGAATGGGAGAATATACCACAAGAAGACATTCGTAGGCTCATCCGAAGCTTACCACGGAGGTGTCAAGCAGTAATTCGCGCTAATGGAAGACATACACGATATTAGTGAACCAAATATCACCAGGACCTTTATGTTATACAGACAGGATCACAGACTCTTCACATTATTTCTTGTAGTTTTTTTATTTGGCGCTGTTGTCTCGAGAGTGATTATGTAAATTTGTTTTATTTTCATAAATTTATTCGAACAAAATGTTAGACTTTAAGATATGCATTATTATATTTATATATTTAGTATTACATATAAAAAAGTTATTGAGATTTAAATAAGTGTTCCTCTAATTATTTTGAGCAGTGTAGATTCCGTGGATATAAACAAAAAACCAATTTTTTTACAAGTACAACACCTTGTATCTCTAAAACGATGTCGTTCTAGGCCTATGTTTATAAAGCAAACACCTATTATTTTAAAGAGATCTATCTGCCCTCGAAGTTTCCTGCATAAAATTCGGACAGGAGACAGAAATGCACTCGAACAAGGCGATTGGTTTGATGAAACCATGCCTTTGATTAGGTAAAACGCCTTCAATGTTGTAGTTAGTTTAAATTTTGTTAAACAATAGGTGTTATATGCAGTTCTAGGATAAGAAACAGATTTTCTTCAATGTATGATTATTTTGGTGGTAAGTGAATATCGGATCAAATAAGACCATTTTCCTCGACCCTCCAGAAGCACCGAATAAATATTTTGCCGCTTGATACTTCTGATACAAACAAAAACCATTAATCAAACTGTTTGCGGTTTTCGCGCGGAAAGTGTAAGAAGAATCTTAGATAGTCCTTTATGAACAGGAGATAAATCTTGTATTGTATAGCGGGTATGTATGTGACAGGCGTCTGAGATGACGCGTCGTAAAAACAAGCGACGTACTGCTATTCCCGCCCCCCTGGCTCGGCTGAAATTACGTGCCTTGTAAAACCACGCAGCGGGCTCGTTTGCATAAGTTTTACTTTCCAAGATTAACAGCGCGCGGAAAGTATAATGGAATCGGCCGGAGGAGCTGGGGGCGAGGCGTTTTTTACGGCTACGCGGCGCGGTAATGAACCGCCCCCCCGATGCTGTATGAGGCTTAATTTTTATGGCGACCGCGCACTCCATCGGATTTCGGGACTTTATAAAGTTAGGGCCGCTTTTTAGGGGATTTTAAGATTCGTTAACAGTTTTAACAAACTCGCTACACTTTCCGACCCTCGTAACCGCTTCCCGCGGCGCCGCTCGCCACCACTGATACAGCGTTATGATTACTTTCGCAAGTTTTTTAATATCTCTAACAGCGCCTTTCAGCGTGACAAGTAATTTCGGAAATTTTATTTTAATGGGGTATTACTTAAGACTTTTTGCTGCGCTTGTATTTTTTCAGATTCCATTAAGATTGCGCCCTACAAATCTTTAAATATTACTCGGGAGGACTATACGTGTTTATTAAATTTTAACTTTCCCCGAGAAACTAAGATCAGAGTTTATATTATGTTTTTGTGGACGTCTTTATTTTTTTTATATGTAGTTGTTATTAATATTATTGATTATGAGACTCTCTCAGCGTGTATGTGTTCCTTTGTTGTTTTATTTTTTTTATTTTGAATGAAATTTTTATATGTTGATTTTTTTACTCTAATTGTTCTAAATGAAAGATATATTTAAGTTACACAATATCGAAATATTAAAGGAATTTCTGGTCATGAGACTGTTTACAATTAACAAATATTATACTCCTTATACTAAATGAATTACACAAGAAATTTACCCCCTAAATTCAATGATCAACAATGGAATTGTGCATTAATTACACATAAATGCAGTGAAATTTTTAATGTAGTAAGTTATATAGCGCTTTAGTTGTGAAATTTGCAAATTTGTTTAGCTAAGTTGTCGACACTTACGAACGTAGATTTGTTGCTGGTATTTAATTTGCATGTAACCGCGCTGCGGTGTAAATTTTGCTTCACGTAGTTGCGCTGTTCTGACGTCCCTCGTTGAAATGACGTCTAGGAGATTGCCGAATATTCCTTGTAGGTTTCTTTTACAAAGATTCCTCCAGATGTAACTGCACTGCACTATTTTTTTATAGTTTTCACTTACCACTTTTTTATTATGCTCGTTAACCTAGTTTCAATTTGTTGCTTTTAAAATAACTTGTGTTGATGTTGCTGAATAACTTTTCGAACTTTTGTCACATCTATTATTGTGACTTTTCGGACTTCTGACAGCTATCACTATTTACGATAATTCACCACCAAGATGGCTGGATAAGTATGAACTTTTCACTAACTTTTAATTGATAGAAATTGTTTTTTTAGGAGCAAACTAGCAATGTTACTGCTACAAGTAAACATAGAAGACTGGCTACTTCGAGCCCGGAGATTACTTTTATCAAACTTGAAAAATAAGTGAAGATTACTATGGCAACAATAACCAACATTTTTGAAATTTTATTTATGCAAATACTGACTTTTGGACTGAATTATGATGCATGAAATTTACATTTTCAGCTTCCTTGCATTTTTTCTGCATCTTTTGACACCAATTGCACATTTCTAGGTTAAGTTACAATTTTCAACTAAATTTTGATAAATAGGTTCATTCTCAGCATGTCTGTTCTTTCACTGTATTTAGTACAACCTTTTTAACACCTTTCATAAAGTCTTTACTCGTTTTTCAGAGGTAAATGAAAGAAAATTTCAAAGTGCTCTGATCCGTCAAGTAATATAAAGTTTGCACAACAATTTGAACTTTGGTTGGAGTTTAAACACAGTTTATGAAGTCATCAGGGTCTTTTACATTCGGCACATATGATTTTGCTGTCCTAATACACTTTTACAATTAAAAATTTATAAATTCTAACGGAACAACAAATTTTAACATTTATATGGTACATAAAAGTTTTCACAGATGCATATGTTTAATTCCACACATACATTCTGGTTACAGGTATACTATGCTTTGTCTATAATACCAGTTTTATTGCATGAATCAGGATTACACGTGGAAAAACTGTCGTCATTCGTCGATGACTTGTCGTCAAAAGTTCACTATTTTATTAAATGTGCTCATACCAGAACTTATAATTGACATTTAATATTGTAATATGGTTCTTTACTGTTCTTTATAATATAATTGTAGTACATGAGTGCATTTAAATAGTTTTATGAATATGCAAAATCACTTTTTGTTTTAATTTTGACATAATAATAATAATAATAATAATAATAATAATAATAATAATAATAATAATAATA